>NC_092647.1:52251600-52551600 GCF_039555335.1 Amphiura filiformis
TGGCATTAGCAAATATGCTATGTACTGCAGATAGCTTAAAAGCTATCTTCTGCTGATAGCAATCAATGCTTAATTACAAACCTGGTGCAATATGTTGCTAAAATTAATATTCTTACAAATGTTACTTCTAATAAGAGCAATACAATAGACCATATAGGAAATTCCTGAAAGCCTAGATACAAAAGTAACCTTAAATATGCCACACCGATCCGCATTATCATTATTAAGCAGTAACAACGTACACAGTAATAATATAGTTATGATGTGCGCATCGACTGCAAAGGATTCTGGGACTTCCTGGAGAGATCTTTTCAAAAAGCCACATACATTCTACAAGAAACCCGAGCCTTGGTGACTTCAAATACACCTGTTTTAGATTCTTTCATGATGCTCTCTATAAGTAACCATTAATCCCACATAAGTGCAATATGGTGTGGTAGAATGGGTAGATGCAATTTAACAAGAAATTTTAAAATTAGATTATTTTCTCATTGGTTTTATTTCCCTTATCTTTTAACAACTATCCACATTAAATGGAGCATAAACACAAGTGTTTTACTGCCGTCTTAGCCATGTCTTACATTCATCCTTACTTAACAGCCGTTTCCACTAAACACTTGAGAGCATTCCGAACATAAGCCATCAACATTATAAGAATCCATGGTCTATGCATCGATGATATAACATTTACTAAATATGCAGTGACAAAACAAAGCACATGGTTGCACATCAACACTACTCCGCATTTTTACTTACAGGCACGAGTGCACACTTTTTTAGCGAGTTTAATAAATGGGCTATCCCAGTTGAAATTCATACACCCCTATAGAAGACATGACCTTAATCTTCCACACAGGGAGTGTGAATTTCAAATGGAGTACCTGAATGGGGGGATCTATTTGAAATCTACACCCCTGTGTGACAGATAAAGATCATGTCTTCCATAGGGGGATATGGATTTCAACTGGAATAGCCCAATACACAGATCACTATGATTAAACAGCCATGTCGTTATTTCCCAGGTTTTTCACCTTAAACAGCTGATTTTGACATATAAAATATCGTTTAAAATGCAAAGATGTATTAAAAAGGCCCAAATTTGCATAAGCAATTTTTAATGTTCACCTACTAAAACAACAAAGTTGGCTGTTTCCAGTTGGAACAACTGTGTAAACATTGCAAATATGCCATAAAATTTAGTCTGGAAAAAGAGCATACATTGTGGCTTCAAAGATCACTAGAAATGTTATCATATGAACAGAAATGAGACCTGTTCCCACAAAGATGGGAAAATCACTAAATTTCATTTCCAACAACATGGCCACAAATTTATTCTCCCGATCTAGGGCTTTAAAAGATGTATGACATGTGAAGGGTTAGGGTTGCTACAGACTTTTTAGTGAGCATAGAATATTTGGTATTACATGTCTTCATTATTTAATATATTCCCATTCTATTTCCATTTCCAGTAATTTACATAATTCTACATACCATATTATCTCACATCATCAAACATTCATTCGAATTTAAATATCCGTAGAATGGGAATAGATTATTTATATCAAATACTCAGAGTCTGTAGCGGCCCTAGCACTTGGTGTTCAAAGTCAGTATCTCCTCAGGATACACCTTTGGGTTCTGTCATGTCTATTGATTTGTGGTATGTTCAATGGACCACATCTCTTTCCAGTCATTTTGTGGGTACAGGTCTCAATAATGGTCTTCTTCATATGTGTACTAATTTTGACTTCAACTCAATGTTCCACATAATACCATGATACATTCATAATTTTTTATCTATAACTTAAAATGAACATTGTCAATTGATATCAAATTTGGACTGCTCAGTTTGAGTAATTTTTAATGAAAACCAAACGCACTAGAAAAATTGTGGTTTCTTGTGGTAATATTTTATTTATAAATAAATTTCTTAATAAGAATTACAGACTTGATGTCTCGGTTTGATTACGCTGCCTGCCTAGCCTGGCCTATAATGGATCAAAAATTAATGCGGTATGATCCAACAAAATAAGCCACAATTTCATTAAATATGATTTTGAGATACAGTCAGAACATTCACAGGATTTTTAGGGGGAGGACAAGGCAACATTTAAGGAGCAACATTTGACAAAAGTGATCAAAAATTCTTATATCAGGGCAGCCAGCATCGGGGCTTATATCAGGGCAGCGAGCATCGGGGGGAGGTAAAAACAAATCTGCACAAATTTCTAATCTTCGATCCATCACTGATATCTATATACCAACTACCAATTGACATTAAATGTATAAATACCTTTCATGGGGTTTTACATATCATGCAGCTGTGTTACTATGTAAGAATTTTTGCAGAGGACAATAATCATATTTTTAAAATGCTGGAAAATTAGCTTGACACTTTTGAAAATTAAATCCAAGCACTGCTCCACATTTAGAGAGATCTTTACAAAAAATGTTAATTTCAAAATCTAAATATAATTCAAATTCCTAAAAATTGTGAGGTCAGCTTGGAATTCCAGAAATTAGTTTAGCTATTATATATAGCCACATTATTTAGGGCAACACAAGCAAATAAAACAGCACTTAACCATTTTTTATTTGTTTATTTTATGCCTCTGGCTGCAAAATTGACACATAAAATAAAAGGTTATGTGAAGGTGACATGCATAAAATTGCAACCACAAATATTAAAATTGACCATAATCATGATAACAATAGAAGGTAGCTTGGCATTTAGGTCAATGTGGTTTTTAATACATAATGAATGTGTTATCGAGCAATTAATGAGCTAACAATGTACAGGTGGAAGCATCAATGCACATGCATGATGTATTTGTGTATGCATGAATTCTTTCACATCATACATGCTATATATTTGGTACCATTGAATCAATAACAAATTGTGTTTTTATGTTCCATAGGTATTCACTTCCAATTGTATAACACATATGCTATCTATATAAAAGATAGTTCAAATACAATCTACTGAAGATAACACACATGCTATCTACTGAAGATAACACACATGCTATCTACTGAAGATAACACACATGTTATCTACTGAAAATAACACCAATGCTATCTATTTAAGATACAACATAAATCTACTGAAGATAGCACAATGTTATCTACTGAAGGCCAAGTGTGTGCCATATGAAGATAACACATATGCTATCTACTGAAGATAGTATACAAATATATACTGCCATGAGAGGTTCTGGTTAAAACTATGGGCCCGAGGTGAGATCAATAGTACTATTTTTCCTGAGGGCGCAGCCCGAAGGAAAATAGTATTAATTGATGTCAACGAGGACCATAGTTTTAACCAGAACTTCAATAAAGGCAGTATATATTTTTTTATATACTTAATTAATATGTTCTTTGTTCATTGATTGGTTAAAAGAAAATTATTTGACGTTTTGACTTCCAGCTTCTATCCCAATTTAAGCACAACCTATATTTTGCCCTTCAAAAAATCGAATAGGCTAAAATCGGGCTAACCAATTACAGCAGCGCGAAATCACGCTATGGCAGTTTTGCGTGCGTGAACTGTTCCGTCGCATCGAATGCGCGCACGCGGAAGGCATGGTCAAAAGTACTATTTACGGATTGGAGGTACTATTTACGGCTCATCCGGGACATTGAAAATACTATTTACGGCTTAGAGGTACTATTTACGGATAGGAGTACTGATGGTAGAACTATTTTTGGTCATGTGATCCACTTTTAACCAAGAATATATTAATGAAGTATATAACACATGTTATCTACTGAAGATAGTTCAAGTGCCATATGAAGATAACACACATGCTATCTACTGAAGATAGCTCAAGTGCAATCTACCAAAATAGTACACATCAGTTGAAAATAACACACCTGCTATCTACTGAAAAAAGCACACCTGCTATCTACTGAAGAAAGTACACATACTATCTACTGAAGATAGCACACATGCTACTTACTAGATACAGTAAATATCATGAAGAGCAGAAGAATTTGGAAAATAAAGTAATTCTTTCATCCAAAATCAAAGATAGAAAAATTCTTATCAAAAATTCTTTGCAGACACACACAAAAAAATATATGTAAACTCTATTGCTCAGTCAGCAGTATACTTTGCTTGAGTGAGGAAAAGAGAGACATTATAAAAAAAAGAAAATCCTAGAAACCTACCTACAAACCTACCTACCTGAAGTCAATATATACTTCTTAACTGAAGTGGTACTAATCATTAGCCAGACAAAAACCCTGATGTCATTTCAGACATCATATCCTCGCATATGATGTGATAATTCTAAGAACCCAGCATGACACCACCTACAGATTCCTATTTTGTCATCTAAATTTAGATCAATGCCTTTCTATAGACGACTTAATGGCTTGCAATAACATGGCTATGTCTCATATCAGCATGAAAACATGATGGATTAAAGTAGTACTTACTGGGTATGTAATTATTAAAATCTTATCTTTTTTTTTTTTTAAATAATTTTTTGACTCTATGTTTCAGTACTGATTTTTACTTTATTTAGTATTTTGATTTTTAATATCATCATTCTAGCATTTTTACAATTTTTTTTCCAATTTTTTCCAATTGAAATGTTGTACTTTATAATAGGGCCTTTAATTTTAGCCTGGCCCAAGGCCCAGACAATGATCGACCAGCACCCATACATACATGTAGGCAAAAGATAATGAAAAAAAATTGGCTTATAAAAGTTCCTATTGGAACAAGTATGCTAAGGAATGGATGTGTGATTTTAGCAATTGCTGACAGGGCGCAACCAGGGGGACTGGGAGAGGGGGAAAACTGAACATTTCAAGGATAAAAAAGGGACAGCAAAGATTAAAGTGTCCTGTAAAATTACTAAAAACAGGACAAAAAATTGACAATGGGGACAAAATTTGGCTTTGCCCCCTCACACTAAAATCAAGTTTTTTTCTTGTTGGCCACACATTTTGGGACTTTTTTTGCTACATTTTGTATTTCAGAAATCCAGAAAACATGATATTTTCAAGCAAATATTGAATGACAAAATTGTTCATAAGATTTTTGCCTACATTTGGTATTATAAGCAATATATGAAATCAATCCTGTAGAAATTATTACATAATTTTCCTAAACCTTACCTTTTTTTTACAGCCTACTCTGTACTGATTTGACATTAAATAAATGCGAAGCCACAATTTGTGATTTACTATATACCGCAATTTTGGTTTTCAGGACACCTTTTTTCACCCTAATAACTCCAATTTCAAATTGTCTCATTTGGCATTATTATATCAAATCAAATCCGATATCTCACATTATTATGTTTTGATGAATCCAAGTGTGTGAAATTATTGGATCCAAAACATATATAATGATAAAATTGGATGCTTTACACCCAATATTTATTGGTCTTGCTATGAGTTTTAAAATATTGGACTCGACTACGTCTCGTCCAATATTTTAAAACTCATAGCTCGACAAACATAATGGGCTCAATCAATCCAATTTTTAAGCTTGGCTAGTGGTCTGACTTCCTAAGCCAGCAGCCCTACCATCCATTTTATTGATTTATCTTTCTGGCTGATGTACAATGTGAAATTGGGCTCAAGCCTGATGGCTGAGGAAGCATGACCTAGCCATGCTTTGAGAAACCAGTCCACATATATAGACTACCTGACTTTTTTTAATAGACTGATTATATGCTTATTGGCTTCCATATAAAATGGTACAGAATCGCATTTTTCTCATTATTGTGACCAATTTTTTAATACAATTTGAAACCTAATACCTTTTGCTGACATCATTTCACTCTTATAAGGTAATTGACCCCAATATAGATGTGATGATGGTACGATAATGAATGCAGTCCGTTGTCACCGTACCATTTAGGTGTCAGCTTAAGCGTCAACAGCTGCATCTCTTGGGATTTTAAGCTTACTAAAATTCATGACAATTTTATTTCATGAACCTTTGTCATTAGTTAAAACTTATGAATAATTCTATTTCAAATGTACCTTGCATTATAATACCTACGATCATCAATTCCACTTTTTATTGATCTACAATTTTGCACAAAAGAGTCAAATTTATCCCATTTTGTATTGTTTTTATGAAAATAATTTGGTACAAAAATGTACTTTACTACACGCAATCAGGTGTTAAAGGTGGGCAATGTGTTTTTAGTTATCCTCATTGGCAGCTATTTTGTCAGACAATTAGGCCATCTTGCTTTTTTAGATAGACAAGTACATGTACTTTGCAGTGAAAAGTTGTGTTATAGGATTTAGCAATTTTATGCAGTTATTCTGAAGTATGCTGACATGTATGCCTTTAACATGACAAGTGTAAAAACCGGACCTCTTCCCATCTTATCTGGGTAGATTCCCTTTTATAGTAGCCTCTGAGTACTATTGGGTTTAACCGCTTCAGCCGAATGTTATAAATAAATCTCAGTCAATTGAGCACTGCATGAATGTTTTTCTTTATATTTGTCTTTCTGTGTGTGTCTCTCTACCATCCTTTCTTACATGAACTACTCTCTTTTAACAATTGTCCACCTTCAAGTCACAGACCTTTTTATAAATTTCAAGAATTTAGATCAAGTAAGGCAAGTCTGAAATAACAAGAAACACTATTGTAAGTAGACTTAATTTACTAGTCGCCAAAGTTCAATACAAAAACCTTTTCCTTTCCAGCTTTATATCGTGTTGGCTACATGAATGTGGCAAATCCAATAAACATATAGATTTTGTCTCGCCCCCTCATAGCTGGGTACCGTGATATGTTGGGGCGACTCACAAACTGTTGAAAACGATTCTTGCATAATATTTTCTTATTTTCAAAGGTCACTGAATTTTCATGTTTGGTAAATAAGAAATGATGAAGGAAGTTGAAATTTGCTCTGCTTAAAAAATATTTTGAAACTACAAAATAGTACAAATAAAAATGTAGATTTGAAAATGGGACATCAGGAAATCGATTACTTTGAAATAGACCTAATTTAAGTTCAGGCTCTGGTTGCATATGAAGTAGGGACATTTAAAAACCAAATAGAGTGATCCCATTCTGGTCTTAATTGATTGAACTCATTTTGACAGGTCTACTTGTTTCTTTCCTTTCCTTTTTCCTTCCATCAATCTAAATTAGAATTGAAAAATCACATCGATTTGAGTTTAATCAAAAGTTGCGCTATGGTTCCCTATCAAAATTAGGCAGTAATATTTTCTTGAGTCCAGTACTTTTTGAATGTTCTGTTTTGAAATTCAGTAGCAAACATTATTTTCACACAATAATAACATACGTGCAGTGGTCCAAAGGATTCAGTCTAATAGTTATGCCCCACATGGCACTGGGAGGCAAAAATAGTTTGATGACATTTTCATTACACCAAAGTTTTACCTTTCCTTATAAAAATATTGACTCTATACCAGAACCCTGAATGTACAATGTATGTTCCATGCAAGCTGGAAAAGATAAATATAACACAGAACTTAAAACAAATGCACAGACCCAATTTCGACAAGAAAATTGTTTGAAAATTACATTACCTAGTGACATGTATTGAAAAAGCTGAGCTTTCTTGTACAACCCTCTGCCATTTACCTAAATTTACCCTAAACATGAAGTCCTCATTTTGACAAACCTCATATAAGAGCATCAATCTATTTAATAATAAAATACCCTGCAAGCTTACATATATTCTAAAGAGAAATTCTCCTCTTATTTTCATCTTTTTCTCTTGCTCGCTTACAACTCTACTTGAAATCCAGTCAATATTATGTGATTTGCGGAAACCATTTTCAAGATGAAATTGGCCTCCCAGCTTCCTTGTGGGGAAATCCTTATATCTAATAATAGGTTTTGCTAGTCTATGACACAGTCTGTTATTAAAGCATACATGTTTTATAAGTCTCTATCACAGCCTACTTTTCATCTCAATAAACACTACTAGTCTATGTTACAGACTACTTTGCTAAAAGTAAATCCTACAAGTAATGCAATCAAGCAGAATGAGTCGGAGTCTACTATTCAATTTCAACTTTTCTGCCAAATTATTTCATACATTGCTGAATACCATTAACATGAATCAGCAGTTTTGTGATATGAATATTTATCGTTAAAAATAATAAAAATCTGCATGGATTTTTTTTGGTGGTATTTTCATGAGTGACTCTTGCATTTGATGGCATTTACATATTACACTGGCATGTTTTGGCAGGAGTTTAAACTTAGGTTATATTTGCTTCATTGTCTTTTGATATTCTACATTTGTAATACAAACTTAGCAAATTTAGGAACAAGTGGAGACAAGTCTAGGAAACATTATTGAAGGCTGTAAAGTTGCTCTTCTTTTTATTGAAATTTTGTACATGTACGTAGTTACATCCATGCATACAATCATGGACAAGAGATTTATAGACCAAATGAACTACAAACAGTCAAAGTCTCAGCAACACCCAATATAATGAGGGCCAATTGTTAATTTGTTCCATGAAATGCGACAGGCGATTTCCTACGCATGTACCGTGTATTTTTATGATCTTTCGCGTAGACACGCAAAACTCCCGGCAAAACTCTATCACATATACGTGAAGGCACGCAATGCTGGCATGATTGTTAAACATGCACGATCAAACAATCATGAAGATGCAAGAATTCACAGCATACAAAACACAGGGACTTTGACTGGTTGCGAATGGTCTCTAGTAGACTGTATACAATACTCAATATGCAGGCAATTGCAATTGCCTTCTGTGCCTTCAGTTATTTTGCAGCCTGGTGATCTTGATGTATTGGGAAATCCTGCTCATCATGTACCGTACATACAGTGTTATGAACATCATGTACGCATTAGACTAAATTTTAAGAGTAAATATAACTTTTTTTTTTTTTTTTTAAAACTTCTTTACATCATAAGTTAAAGATTTGGCCCGTGTAACATACCTCAAATAATGTTTCGTGTAGAATGTGCATGGTTTACTGCATACCAGATATAATTAGAGCAAATTCAGTGGTGGAACTACAGGGGTAAAAGGAAGCATTTCCCAAAATATTTTTCTTTCTTCCCCAGTTACCCACCCCCTCCCTCCAGTAAAACCCCAAATTATGAAAATGTCCAATTTTCGCATCAATCTTACGCAATTCTCTTTGCCGCCCCCCTCCCCCATGCCCCTCTGAAAAAATTCTGTGTTTGGACAAACCACAGTATGCAATTTTGAATAATGGACGTTGGCAGTAATAGAATGATTTATGTATGCCCATGTTTAACACACAAACATATTTTGCAGTTATTCATTTGTGTTAATATTTAATGTCTTCTGTGAAATAATTAAAGGTAATTTATAACCAATTCTGATTTGCATCAGGACCACCATCCAAACATTAAAAGTATTAGAAAATGTTTAAAAAAACATGTAACAAAGTGTGTATTTTATCAAAAATCTCTACTACATTAGTGGTACCATCAAATACAATCCTGTTTAGGGGTAAAGTTTGTTACAAGACAACACTAAATTCCAGTTTTTAGGTCTTTTGGGGAAAAAATTTATATCTTCAATATGAAGTTCAAAATTTTCATATGATGGACAGCTTTTCCACCCAGCTACATACACTTTAAGGGCTGGGGTATGAACGTTTTGGACAGTATTTATTGTGGGACATTAGAGCACATCAGACATATCGAATTGCATTCTGAATACGAAAAATGTCATTCTGATATCAAATAATTTAGATTTTTGAAATTCGCAATTTAATACACATTTTATGGCAAATCATTAAAATTGATATTTTTGATATTTAACAGTACTTGATGTTAACTTTATAAATCTGATGATTTATACTTAAAGTGTATGTAGGTGGGATGAAAAGCCCGACGATCAATTGAAAATTTTGACCTTTTCGTATTGAAGATATGGATTTTTTCCCCAAAACACCCAAAAAATTAGGTCTTTTTGGGAAAAAATCCATATCTTCAATATGAAAGGTCAAAATTTTCAATTGACCGTCGGCTTTTCCTCCTGCTACATACACTTTAAGAATATGTCATTAGATTTATATAATTTACTTCGAGGACTGCTATATATCAAAAATTTGAAAATATCAAATTTTTATAATTTGTCATAAAATTTGTATTATATTGTGATTTTCAAAAAATGAAAATTATTTGATATCAGAAAGACATGCTTCGTATTCAGAATGCAATTCGATAGGTCTGAGGTGCTCTCATGTCCCTAAAAAATACTGTCGAAACATAATAAACGCTCATTGTAGATCCCTTAAGTACATTATTAGATTTATCAAGCTTACTTCAAGGACTGTTAAATATCAAAAATAAAAAAATATATCAATTTTTAATAATTTGCCATAAAATTTATATTATATCGCAAATTTAAAAAAATAAAAATTATTTGATATCAGAAGGACATTCACGTATTCAAAATGCAATTTAATATCTCTGATGTGCTCTAATGTCCCACAAAAAATAAGTGTGCAAACATTGCTATCCGTTCCCTTAAGATCCATAATAATGCGTCCATCTAATTGAGATGGTAGGTACCAACAAACACCACCATATGGAAAACTCATCATATAAATGCATCTCATATTATCAGTCAGGCCAATCAAAGTCTACTCTTTGTTTCCTGTTTTCTGCAGATCCTGACGACTTTGGTAGCCACATCAAATTTTACCATGAGCAAAAAAATCCATTATTTTATTATTTTTTCTACACATTATGCACTGCAAACATGGAAATTTTTGTGGAACATTAAATTTCAATGTAGTTAATGCGAAAATAATGCAATGAAATTCATACAGGTCTAAAAACATATAATGCAGCAGGAAACAAGATATATTTTTTCTATGGCCTAATAGTAATCCCACGCTTGGTCCCCGCTTATATTACATACATGCAGTTTAATTTACATTCACCACCAAGTATGTATATCCGGATCTATAATATAGCCGTTTTCTTGATAGCTCGTACACAATGCATAAATCAGGTATATGTATGCAGTAGTAGGTAAACCCTCACTGCTGCCTGCTCGCTTTATACATATACAAATCAAGTGAAAGTGATCAAGTAAAAGCCGTAAGTCAGAAAAATCTAATTTTAGATTTCTAATTTTACTGACAAGACCGATTTAATTTGAATCTGAAAGGGTTTATTCCCTTATTTTCCCCCAAATCAATCACTGAGTTTACTCTTTTGGGTAATATTTTTATGCAGTTAGCTAGCACAAACCTAAATTAAATCCTGTATTAATTTGGTGACCATTTTCCCCACAAATTTCCCCACCAAATACACTGATGCAAATTATCAAATAAGGATATCATATTTTTAGAGATATTTAATTTGATTTGCAAGAGTCATCTGCCATAGAATTCTGGTAAAAGATGGCTAACCTGTTTTACAATCCATATGTTATGTATGTACTGTGCACTATGCAGTACACATTTTACCTGGTACATGCACCACTTGTGAAGGACTAATAGGCAAGTTCATCCCTATTGTTAGGTTGTCAAGGGATTAGAAAAAACATTTGCGAGGTGCTGGTTAAGGTATGTCGATCTATCAAGGGGTTGTTAACTAGGGTTAGGCGCCCCCTTTTAATTTAAGAGCCCAATAGGCATGATCACAGGAGAGCTTATACCTCCGTGTTACCGTAATATGGAGGTAGTGCAAGGTTGACACAGATACTTGTCCACACGATCCTTTCTCATGGACTGTAACTCTTAAGTAGTCTGTGTTAGCTGCACGGCTCAGTCTTTGCTTTGTGGTAAAAATAGGAAAATAGGGCCATTTGCTATTTACCTACAAGTACGCTGCGGAAGCCGTCGTCTCTTAGTTTCAGGGCAATTATGTCCTGCATAATATGTTTTTTTAGCTGACATTGTTTTCTTCTCCATTCAATTTCTTCGTCTTTCCAGACACTTATCAGTGCTTCTGTTTCTTCTTTTGACCAGTTTACGTTTTTTGGTGCTTCTTCTTTCATCATGCTCATTCTCGGTGAGAAACAGAGATAATTTCTTGTGAATTTATTGCAAAAGAAAATTTAAAACACTGCGAAATTGTAAGAGTTGTATCCACAAGGTCAAGCTTACCACGGAATCTTGTTCACACAGATGCTAAAATGGAACGATTGGTCTGTGTTAGGCGCACCACAGAGATTTCTCTGTGCTAAATTTCCTGTGTTAAGCTTCGTGTTTATTTAATAGTTAACATGATACTTGTTCAGACAGGAACTAACACGAAACTACCTCAGAGGTAGCTTGGTGTTAGCTCAAGGCATTAGCCAGAGGGGTGTCCAGGTGTCATTTGGACACCCTATTTTTAATTTGGACACCCTAAAATTCTGATTTTTATAATAGAGTGAATAGGAAGTGGACACCCTGATTTTATAGAATAAGGTATTTTTGACTAGTGCGGTTGAATATGTAGGTCTTTAAAACTGGATAAAACAAACCCAAAAACTGCTATAAAATACAAAATTCATGAAAATTAACACTACTAAAATATCCTCCTATACAGTCCTATACATACGCATTTTCCCATATCATGCTATGCATGCTTGCATTGAATTCAGCTTGCTCAGTGTTCCGTGTATAGCATTAAATTATTTTACGGTATCAATGCAATTACTTGTAATTTCATTGTATACATGAACATACATAACATGTAGTATGAACCCTGACAAGATTCCACGGTAATTGCCATAATTTTTCAATTACCGTAATTAACCCCCTGAGCACTACTGCCTTTCTAACAACAACTTTGATTGGTTGATGACAAGAGATATTCAGTTGAATAGCTAATAAGAATACAGTTTTGAAAATATTTCACCCCATTCATTTTAAATGACTCTTCACTGACTGGTACAATAAATGAAACAATGTCCATTCTGACCAATCGGCAGGTAGTTCTCATGGGAAAGTACTGTTGATGGAAATTAATGTATATTTCTCATATTCATATGATTTTAATTCCATCAAAATTTGAAAACACAATCACATCAAACCTCAAACATCAAACATCAAGTGCAGATGGAGGACGTATAACTAAAATTAGATATGCCTGAAAAATGTTGAATTTAATCTACCCATATTGCCAATTAAATTCAGACTTTATTTTTCCAGGTCAATATCCCAGCAAGTTTCCACAGCTGGGAATAGAACCTGGGACCTCATATGTCAGAAGCGAGAATTCTAAAAACTGAGCAACGCTCTCCCTTTATATCACCTGGATATAAGAGGTCTACTTGATATACATGTAAATAGGTTTGCCAATATTTTCAGCCCAAATCATAGGTAAATTTACCAATCACCAAAATGGTCACACAATTTCTAACATAACCATAAGGAATGGTGACAAATTGCAGTGAAACATTAAAAAAAAAACTCAAATTGGGCCATCAAATTGCTAGTTTGTAGAAATTGAGTCTCATTTCATGCACTACACAGCATTTAGGCTGTTCTTATGCACTTTTATTTTTGAGAATTGTTTCATGTTTTTATTTACATTGTTTTCATATGTCTCCAAAATTTTCAAATATCTGTAAAAACATTGATTTCATTGAATTCATGAATATAAACCATTACAAAAAATAGCAGTGCTCATCATGCATGACATTTGACACCATAGCATCCATATAGGCATAACAGGTGGTTTTCTGCTCAGGAATTTTAATTGCTATCTTCAGTAGACAGCTAACTACACATACATAGCATTATATAGGCAATGTGTGTTTATGTGTTGATCTCTATACCCAAGTAAAACACACACACAAGGTTAAAAAAGGAGTGGAATGTGTTTATTATCATTTGTCCCAGTTTTCTACATCCTCATCAACAATTGATGTGTTATTCCTGTTGAAATCTATACACCTCCTATGGAAGACATGATCTTAATCTCTTACAGAGGTGTAAATTTCAGGTTCCAGGATAGTGCATAGGTAAAAAAAACTGTGCATGTTAAGCCTGTCCGACAATACTCAATTTGAGGTATGCATGTATATAGGAAGAAGAAGAAATGGAGTCACCCATTCAGGTATCCCTATTTGAAATTCACACTCCCTGTGTATTATATTATAGGTCATGTCTTCCATGGGGCATATGGATTTCATCTGGAATAGCCCAATGTGTAACAGTCAAATATTTTGTGTGTTCTGTCAGTTTCAAAAATATTTGGCAACATTCTGCCAAATGCACTACCATCTAAAGGAGTATGGATTTCAACTGGAATAGCCCCATGTTCATCGACTGGGAGTGTAGCTGAAAGCAACAGATCTGTAGAAAATCAAGATGTTCTATTCTTATGAAAATGCTATTGAACTAATGTTTTTAAATGCTACTTTAGATGATAAAATCTGTTCCTTCACTGAGATAAAGGTAGAAATGATCTGATAACTCGCAAGCTGCAAATATGACATTTCAATCTGGTATTTTGCCTTTTCAATTGTTCTTGTTATATCGAGGGTTTTGTGCAAGAAAGGCCTATCTACAATAGCTGCCCTAAAGACAATTTGACCATTTCTGCATTCTATATTGTACACACATGACACCTGGCAGCTATTGCAGAAAGGCCTTTCTTGCTCTAAATCCCTGATATTATAGTGGTGTATTTACAGGTGCGCACCCTGTAGACCTAAAATATAGATACAGCCAATTTAAATGGGAGTTTTCAATAAACACAAAGCAAGTAATATATTCTGAAATACAATAAATGCATGACAATGTCTGATATGAGAGCACATCTTGTTTGCAGGATTTTTCATTTTATCTCGAACATAGAGACAATAGCGTAGCCAGAAGGGAAAATAGTTCCCCATAGAAATTATACAGGGTTAATAAAAATGGGGATGGTAAAGAGTAAAATGTCATAGAAATTGCTAAAAACAGGATGAAAATTTACAAATGGGACAAACATTTGTCCTTGCCCCACACCAAAAGGCTGGATATGCCCCCGGGATATGCCACTGCATACAGATAGAACTTGTGGCAATAAAAGTATGTTTATATGAATAACAATTACCCAGTCAATTACTGATGAAATGCAACTAAAGCTATTACTATGTGTGTGTAATTTAAACCCCTTTTGTCTAGAAGAATGTTGCCAAAGTTCACTTGATAATATGTGACATGCATGATCAAGCAAAATGAAAATACCTCATTACAATTGCCATATTTGTTCCATTAACCGCCCATGGCCCTGTAAGTGCCCACCCAGTAACTTGACAACAAACAAACTGTGATATTATAGAACTGCCTATGCCAATCTGGATCACGGTCTGATATATAAGCCTGCTGATGATGATGGATGAATATTTTGAGCCATTTTCACATACATGTACATACAATTATGTAAACAACATAAAAAATAAGCGCCCACCTAAAATGACCCTGGGCGGTTAATGAAATGAATATGTTACACCTAATTACACAAATGGGTAAAAAGTCAAACCAAAATCGTCAATTATCCACTTTTCCCATAGTACATTGGGAATTATACAAACGTGTGATGCAGAATGTATGGCTTTTTGTACGCATAGTAATAATAAGTACGAAAGCCAAAAAATGTGCAACCATGTATTCTGTAAATACCTAATGTTACTATGCATAATGCCTATGTAACTATAGAATGCTGAAAAAAGTCGCCCACACTGTTCAACCATGATATAGCAGCTGCATGCAGCTCCAGCAAAAAAACATCAGACGTTTTTATGACTCAAGTTTCAAGGATGGGTTAAAAATAGGTGGCTGCAAAAACACAGCAGTTAAAAAGCTGTTTAAGCAGCAAATGGTACCTACAGTTGGCCAGACTAGTTCCAAGATGTATTAAGTGATTATAATTTGCAAAATACAAAGAAAATAGTAATAAAATTCACTTGTTTTTCTTCATATCGTCGCAATGTAAACCATTTTCCTCATATTTTCTCACAATGTAAACTACAATTGTACCATTTTAAAACTTGTTCTTGTCTACCAATACATAAAATTACAAACTTCAAAATTACTTGTCTATACCTGTTGCTATAACTGGTCACAAATTGTGATGCAAACTGAAACCCGACTTTATTTGTAATCAACAATGAATACCAGGTACTTCATGTTAAATTGATAGAGCAAGTCCACGCTACCTGACAGTAGATACTTCTACCTTGCAAAATCAAATACCAATGCAATATAATGCTTGTCTTGTACAACATATATTGTAGCATACAATATAGTGTTTGTCTTGTCTGGCTAAACATAATAGTACATTAATATTGTAGAAGTCTACATTATATTGCTTGTCTGGCCCAACTAAACATCTCAAAAAAAGTAACTAACCCCCCTTAAACAATGGCCATTATTCAAAAATGGGCTATTGTGTTGCAAATCTGAAAAATGCGTTGGAAGCAGAATTTATTTCTGCGCATTCTGACACCTCATTTGATACGATAGCCTAGAAAACAATAAAACACCGGCTAATTTAATGTAGTGAGGTCCAGATTTGAAAGTTGCACTTACATACAATTTTTTACAATACAAAAACACTCAAATATCATTACACAGATTTCATTCCATTACACTGAATGCAAAATCAATAGAATTTACTGCAACTTTTAGATCTTGGGCTACATTGATTTAAATGTACGCTGTGACGTCAATATTTAGTCAATTGCTACAAATGAGGTGTCAAAATGTGCAGAAATAAATTCCACTTCCAACGCATTTTACAGATTTGTAATACAATCACCCGTTTTTGAATAATGGTCATTATTTAAGGGGGGTCAGTTACTTTTTTTGAGATGTTTATAACATTCGCTACTTGCATGGTTCTGCCATTATATGCACTACATGTATGTGCAGGGAGAGCTTCAAACTGGCAGCATACATGAATGGGAATTGAACCAGTTATATAACATTCTGTGTAAGGTTACATAATTCTTCCTTTCATGTATGCTGCCAGTTCGAGGCTCTCCCACCCACATAGTGCATAATGGCGAACCATGCAAGTAGCGAATAGAACCTGATAAAATGTGTATTTTTGTTTTAAAATGATGAAAATTGATTGTAGATTCTGCAGCACATTTCAGACACATTCAATTGCCTAAAGTGGTTCTTAAATCAATTTCAATGCAGTCTTATTTTGTATTGTGCTGTTTTGTATGTTAAAATTATAAACCTATATTCAATACTTGTTCTTTGATGAGGTAAAAATACTAATTGATGAGGTAAAATACAGGTTTGCGTAAAAGTGGCTCACCAAGCTTCTCAATCTTGAGTTTATTTTACTTTATTTCCACAGCCCCTAGCGCCATATTCTGTAATTTGTTCTTTTTCATACAGTGTTTGTATTTTGCTGAAATATATACTCATATAACTCATATATAATGTTATCTTCATTTATAATAACATGCATGTGAATTATATTTATGAATCAAGCACACACAAAAGAAAACAAAACACAAAAATTCTGACAATAAAAAAAGCCAACTTGGGTCACATGAGATTCAATTATAGCTAGCATCTGTGTTTCATCAATGTTTGATAGGCTATGCCTCAACCCAATTCTATTACACTCATCGAAAAACACTGATTTTCAACCAAATCTGAGCCAAGATGATCCCCACAGGTGGGCTCATTGATCAATACGAATTTACCAGAAGAACACAACCAATCAGCATCTAGAGTATGCACATTGTGTGAATAAATCCATACATTGCCTGCCTCATGACATAGACATGCTTAGGATCAATTCCAGTTTACTTGGCTCACTTTTTGGATCATGTCGTACAGGGGATAGTGCATGTTGGCTACGAAGCATCCTTTTAGCATGCAGTACGACTGCTAGTTTTATTTACCAATCAAATTCTGAAAATATTAGTCTGTGATTCTTGCAATGGCCAACGTGTGGGCTTTAGAATCATTACAGATATGTATGCCATTGGAATATATTGCTCTGCTTGCTAGCCACAGGCTGCAACATAACAAGTCCCCAAGTTTTGAGACATTTCCTCAAAATATCAAAACCTACCTTAAGAACAACTAAACCAAAACAAGGCTTATTTGTATTCATTTTAATGCATTTTTCATGCCGATTCCAAATATGGCCATGAACATAATACAATTCCAAAATTTTTGAATTAAAACTTATCATCTGCATTCGACACCCACATGTAGAGAAATAACAAGTTGTATTCAAACAATGTGCAGTTATTATTATAACAATAACATTGAAATCTATTTACCCTCATCCTAATTATATCAATCCTACGCATTCAATCTCTTCAATATGGTCTGTTTGTCAAATTTATAACTTAAGATTGGGAATTTAAAACTATGGTAATATTACTAATGCAAATAATACAGCTGATTTGAAGAGTCAATATAACAGGCAATATATACATACAGTGGGTGTGAAGTAATATATGCATTTTGTAAAACTGATCCTGGTTATTTTCTGCTCTTTTGTAACATATTGAATTGATCATCCAAGAGTTTGCTCCCACACTATGACACAATAAATATTTTCAACTCAAATATTTTTCTGAATGAAATACTAAAGAAACAAATATCAGAGGTAGTTCTACTTCATCCACAGCACTATCAGAGGTAGTTCTTCTTCATCCACAGCGCTATCAGAGGTAGTTCTTCTTCATCCACAGTACTATCAGAGGTAGTTCTTCTTCATCCACAGCGCTATCAGAGGTAGTTCTTCTTCATCCACAGTGCTATCAGAGGTAGTTCTTCTTCATCCACAGCGCTATCAGAGGTAGTTCTTCTTCATCCACAGTGCTATCAGAGGTAGTTCTACTTCATCCACAGTGCTATCAGAGGTAGTTCTACTTCATCCACAGTTCTATCAGAGGTAGTTCTTCTTCATCCACAGTGCTATCAGAGGTAGTTCTTCTTCATCCACAGTGCTATCAGAGGTAGTTCTTCTTCATCCACAGTGCTAACTTCATTCACAATGCTATCAGAGGTAGTTTTACTTCATCAACAGTGCTATCAGGAGTAGTTTTGCTTCATCCAGAGTGCTATCAGAGGTAGTTCTTCTTCATCCACAGTGCTATCAGAGGTAGTTCTTCTTCATCCACAGCGCTATCAGAGGTAGTTCTTCTTCATCCACAGTGCTATCAGAGGTAGTTCTTCTTCATCCACAGCGCTATCAGAGGTAGTTCTTCTTCATCCACAGTGCTATCAGAGGTAGTTCTTCTTCATCCACAGCGCTCTCAGAGGTAGTTCTTCTTCATCCACAGTGCTATCAGAGGTAGTTCTTCATCCACAGTGCTATCAGAGGTAGTTCTCTTCATCCACAGTGCTATCAGAGGTAGTTCTTCTTCATTCACAGTGCTATCAGAGGTAGTTCCTCTTCATCCACAGTGCTATCAGAGGTAGTTCTACTTCATCCACAGTGCTATCAGAGGTAGTTCTTCTTCATCCACAGTGCTATCAGAGGTAGTTCTACTTCATCCACAGTGCTATCAGAGGTAGTTCTACTTTATCCACAGTGCTATCAGAGGTAGTTCTACTTCATCCAAAGCGCTATCAGAGGTAGTTCTACTTCATCCACAGTGCTATTAGAGGTAGTTCTTGTTCATCCACAGTGCTATCAGAGGTAGTTCTACTTCATCCACAGTGCTATCAGAGGTAGTTCTTCTTCATCCACAGTGCTATCAGAGGTAGTTCTACTTCATCCACAGTGCTATCAGAGGTAGTTCTACATCATCCACAGTGCTATCAGAGGTAGTTCTTCTTCATCCACAGTGCTATCAGAGGTAGTTCTTCATCCACAGTGCTATCAGAGGTAGTTCTTCATCATCCACAGTTCTATCAGAGGTAGTTCTTCTTCATCCACAGTGCTATCAGAGGTAGTTCAATATGGCAGCCATCTCATCCATCTCTCTTATCAATAGCAACATATCCATGAGACAGAGCTCTTTACACATCCTGTTGCATCCCATACATACGACTGAAGGAAATATGAAATAATAATACATACCCTATTTTTGACAATATAAATTTCCTATAACTCATCATCAACCTACAGCTTTCCTGCAAATGTTGCAATCTATATTACGAAGTGTTGCTTTTCAAAATGCCCCCAGAAAATTCCTTATAATATAGGCAGCTTATATTTGATAATACAATTTTCTTCATTAACCTATAATTATAATTTATGCACACTGTTTCCCAGCAACTGTTGCAATGGGCTATTAAATTTAAAATCCACACTACCCTGGTGGAAGATTTAACTTAAGTATTCCACAGAGGGAGTATCAATTTTGAATAGAATACACAATTGGGTAACTTCCATTTGAAATACTCACTCCAGTTGTGGAAGATATAGGTAACGCCATAATACAGGGGAGTATGAGTTTCAAAGTGATTAATTCTGACCAATTATATTTGAAAAAAACATACTCCCTCTGTGGAAGATATTTCCAAATTCTTTCGCAGGGGTAGTATGGATTTCAACTGGAATAGCCCATTTCTGTAGGTTAATTTGTATCAAAATAATAATAAGATTTTGTGAATCCATGTCACTCGCATATTTCACAAGATATAATGCACTCAAATGTTTCATGCTTCACAATGTGTTGGTGATGTTACTAATCACAAATATGCAGGGCATAATTTTGTGTCAGAATTTTACATAGCAAAATTATGACAAAGTTTAATTTGTATAGTAATAGTTATGTATAGCAATGCCATATTTGTGTGATTGCATACCAATTTGGCTAGATTGTGTAGCAAAATGTGATGTGATACTGGTTATATTATGCCCTGGAAATATGGGTCATTTATCTTTTACTATTTCTTTTCATTTATTGATTGTACATTAAATAATGAAAATCCAATTAAGATTAGATTTTATGATTCCAGAGATACATTTATGATGAAATAATGTATTGCTGTAACTGTAAAAGAAATGACTAATGAATTGCAATGATGTAACTCATCTTCACATCAAATCATATTTGACCCACTTGTTGAATGAATATGATCCCCTATTATCACATCCCTGACTTTTACTACAGAATTTGGTAGTTTCCATACTTTTTCACTTCAAAAGTGGTAGTGATGTTGGTGCATATTTCACTGTATATGCTAATGTACAATAATGTGTGATTTGGCAGTAGAGCACAGGCCTCATGATACAGAGATTGTGGATTCTAGCCCCACCATGGCCATGCATGTTGTGTCCTTGAGTAAGATACTTTACCTTTCTACCTATGTAGGTTTATAAATGGGTAGCTTTTATGCTGGGAAAGTAACAAACTTGCTGTGGAGGTGTAGCTATCCACCTATAGTAACATTACATGGAGGAGTCTAGCCCAATCACCAATAAAAGAGAGATGGGTATTCCGTTTACTGTTTATATACAGGTTCACCACCTTTACCATTTAAAAAGCTAAAGGGAAGGTCTTTGTGACAAAGCTCAGATTCTGAAACATCATCTAGAGCATATTTTGTTAAATTGTTTCTTTTTGTTTGTTTGTTTGTTATTCTAAACATGCATGAAGCAGACACTTCATATAAGATATATGCTCTGGATGTTCATCACAACATAATCATTATCATAAAGCGATCTAAAACTAAAATGCTATCTACTGTAGACGATTTTAAATGTTTGCATACAAATGTCAAATTTACACTACATATTTTGCATCATGGTGATTCATTTCGGCAAAATATAATATTGTTTAACTGTCCATCCCCTTCAAGGGGTAGGGACGGTCAGTCGGATCCGATTATAAAGGCCGCAGCCAAAACATGTACTTGCCTAATTAGCTTTTAATATAAATTATAGCCCAAATAGATGTGAATTTGGATAATTTCTAGTACTGCTTCACTTCAGGCCTTCAAAGTCGAATTTTAACTTACATGTACAAATGTCTACACGTAGTTGACCACCTGACACTAAAATGCCATTCTGAAACTTTATTAAACCAAATTAGTATAATACAAACCAGGCAGGTCAACTGCTGAGCAAATAGTTCGGATAAATTATATATAGAGGCACAGTTAAGCTCCATGTACAGTAGTGTGGCATTCAAACATTTACTTACCACTTCACATGATTGAACCCATACCAAACTAATCAATCAAATAAATCAGGAAACTCAGCCAACAATTTTAACTACTGAATTGAGCTTTCACAATCATTAGAATAGTACTAAAACACTTTTTAGGAAAAGAACATTTATTTCAAAAGCACTACTAAGGGCAAAAATCTATTTTAAAAGATTTAAATGAAAAAGAAAATTGTGTGTATAAATAACACAATCTGCACAAAAATTTGTTAATGTTGTTGATTTATATTATTTTATATTCAGTGGCAGCGCTACTGAAGTCGCATTCCCCCCAGTTTGCCCCCCCAGTTTTGAGGCAAAAAGTCCCCAAATTATGTAAATTTCCGCTTTTTGCGGCAATTTGTCGACTTATATTTATGTTTATATTATGGAAACTCATGGATTTGAGGGGTTTTTAACAGCCCATATTCTCATAATAATAATACAACTAATTCAGATAAAAACATGTAAAAACATTTATGTCCTAAGTTTTCTAAGGGGAAATAATTTCAGATTCCATGCCTGCATTTGTTTTACTCTGCTTCAGTATGAACATTACAAAATATGCCTACCAACTGTTAGTTTGTTTTTTAAATGCATTCAGTGTGCAATTGCGGCCTACATTTCTGCGGACAGAGGACAGTGCTTGTTTGCAGGTAGGTCCACGGTTTAAATGTAAGGTCTTGTGTGTGTCCTCATTTGCAAACACACACAGTTGCACCCCCACACACAAATGTACACCCTACATATGTAGAGTCAACTAAAAGATCACATCCAGGGCAAATATGTGCAGATGCAAGGTTTGCACAATTGTGACTGGGTCGTATAAAGTAGACACAATAAAAAGAATAACTTAGTGAGCTATCAATAATAGCTCCATTTCTCAGACAGATACATTTCACCCCATTTTATTCCCTTGTATATTACCTGCAGGTTGCATACACAACAACTAGCATTTTAATGCACTGCTAGGCTCCATAGTACAACACACACCAATTTACATGTGATTATATCAAGCATAAAATTGCAATAATGTGCTAATTTAGGCAAGAATATGTCATGCTCTATATTTCTGAAGTGCCTTGGCACCAGACTATTGAGTAAAATCAATGAATCATTTCCATAAAATTTGATACACGAAGACATAGGCAATTTTTTTACTGCAAAGTTTATGCTTTGCACAGCACCCACATGCTATTAAATGTACAATGTAGCCAACATGTACAATGTAAAAGCAGGAATCGTTTGTGCATAACAGATTTTTGCTATTAGGAATTTATGAGCATGTTGGTTCATTAAGGGGGTACTACACCCCTGTGGTAAATTTGTGACTATTTTTGCATTTTTCTCAAAAAATAATAACACACTGGTAATAAAAATTATGTATATTATTGGGGCAAGGAATCCAATTACTACACTGAAATTTCAGTGACTCAAGACAAGCGGTTCAGTATATATGATAGGAAAAGTAGTGCGTGCTAGCGGTACCTTATTTCTTATCATAAATTACAAACCACTTGTCTTGGGTCACTGAAATTCCAGTGTAGTAATTGGAGTCCTTGCCCCTATAATATACATAACTATATATACATAACTTTTGTTACCACTGTGTTATTAGTTTTTGAGAAAAATGCAAAAATAGACACACATTATCGAGGGTGTAGTACCCCTTAACATTCATTTTACAAATATTTCACTTACTTTAATACTCTTAATCTTTGTGAAGAAGGGTTGCATGATTATCCACTCCAGAACTTTTCACAATACTTTTCACATTCAAATAGCTGATGTTTCGACTTTTTTTTACATGTTTGTGCATGTGTAACCTTATCTCTCTGAATAACATTCAAACATTTTAAAAACCAAGCAGGATGGACCAAAATTATATTTGTCATAATTCTTCAAAACAAGATTTCATTTTTCAGGAATGTTGGCAATTAAGCTTGTTTCACATGTAAAATACCCATTGAAATAGCTACACTCTTTCCCCTGAATGCAGTGAAAATCATCATTCTAAAAAAAACAAGGACATTTAAGTAAGAGTTTATGTTGATCCCTGCAAGAATCACTCTATGGAAAGATCTTTTCTCCCACACAGGGGGTGTAAATTTTAAATGGAGTCAGCCATTCAGGTAATCCCATTTGAAATCACACTCCCTGTGTTGGAAATCATAAGTCACGTCTTCCATAGGGGGTGTGTGAATTTCAATTAGAAAAGCCAAATGTCTGCCATTCCAGAGCCAACTTTACTACTCTTAAGTCCGATAGTATCACTTGAAAATAAATTGAAATCCATTAGCCGAACTAATCTTCCACTATTCAAGGCAATCCACCCACATAACTAGCCAACAATCAGCTACCCTGTGTCCGGTTTAATAAATATTCTCTCTTTCTCACTCTTTTCACTAGCATCAAACCTGCACACCCACTCAATTTCTCACCATATTGTTATAGCTAGTAGGGTGTCAAGTTTGGTCGTACACAGATAATTCATTAATCATGGTCTAAAAATGTAATATATATGCATAACATGATGAACATAATATTTGTCTCCAAATAGCCAACCATCCCGCCAACCATAGTGTCAACTTTCTAATCAATTCTGACTGATTTCATCTAGCAAAGATGCATAATTTTGCACTTGTATGATGTATTTTGAAAACAAAATGTAATGGCAAAATCATGACCAAAACTCTTAATAATAAAAGTTTTATAGCTAATCTACTGAAATTTCTGATATTTTTCCTCAAATCCTTCTAGATGTATTGTGAGACAGCTTGATTTTTACTTTTTAAAAACCATTGTGACTTTCAAAGCATTTAACCAACATGGGAAGCAGGGGCATAGCTATGGTTTGTTGAAAGGAAGGCATAATTTATGACAATACATGCACAATTTGCAAGGTTTCCAGAACATGTCAAACTGAATTTATAATTATATGAAAATATATTGCTTTCATTCTCAATTTAACTTTTTTGCTATTTTTTTTAATTTACAAAAACATTGAAAAACAGAAACTTATTTAAATCGTCTAATAGAAAATTGAGAACTCTTTTATTTAGTTGTAACCCTGGATTGCCTCAGCACAGATCCATATATAATTTCTTTTCAGGATCTGTGCTTGATAATTCAACAGGCTATTGATTGCATGTAAATTACATCTGCTGGTTACTTAATTGCATTTAGGGATTACATATAATTCATTTGAACAGTGGGTGTAGATATTGATACACTGCAATATTTGAGTTGCATTCATTGATCACAGAGAACATATCTTACACTTCCTACAATGCATTGCTTCCAGTTATATTTCCGGTACTGATTTGCTGCTATTGATACTGACAAAATGTAACTCATGAACAGAGCACATCCAGATCTTGCAAAATATGTTTATTTTTTGACTATCGATCCATGTTTAGCCAGTCTATTCTCAAAATAAATCAAAGGGAACCTGTACAAATTAATGGGAGTGTCATTTGAAGAAATAAGGTGATGTATAATCTTGCAAAGGATTCTGGGAAGAGTAACATATCTTCTTTGGGTTGATCATATGAAAAACAAGCTACTGTCATTTAACAGCTTCGGGACATTAAAACAATTGAGATGTTCATTGTACAACTTGAAGAGCTGATGTTGTGTAACTTATTAAGTCAAAATTTTACTCGCCGTGTACAATTTATCCAGAAATATGTTTGAAAGTATGCAATTTACTTTGAGAGCTTACATTCAAGTCATTCCAAATGGATGATGAAGGTAAGTTTATCATTCAAATGGGAATTTTATTTTGAAAATAAAATGAACAAAATCATTTAGAAAATGCAATGCCCCTGGGCAGTCATATGTTGACACAAAATATTTGCTCACAAAAAGAATTTTAAGCAAAAACAGCCAATGATAAAACTGTAGGCTTGTGTGATGTTACAAATGAGACCATACAACTGCCTTATCAATGCGTGGGCTTCCCTGATCTAGGGACGCAAGTCACAGCTTTTATTCCTAAATGATTAAAGCCATACTGTTTGCTAAATATAATTAGCAGCTTTATTTGTTTCTTTTGAATGCTGATAATTTCCTAATAGATTGCAATCAAGTAGCGATGTCAGGCCTTTGGACGGCAGATAATTACACAAAGTTGATCATTAATCAGTCAAGAATAGGCCTACATGATAATGGCATCCATGATCTAATTCCAATGTGTTATGCTTTTTGTACTGAGTAGGAGCAGCATCGGGCATAGCATTGCACAGGGTCTCCCCATCAGTCCAAAACACTGTCAGTCTGAAACACCGTCAGTCCGAACCACTGTCAGTCCGAATTTTTAGGGTTAGGGTTATGGTTAGTGTTAGGGTACTGACGTTGGTTCGGACTGACAGTGTTTCAGACTGACGGGTTGTACACCATTGCACACTTCAGGTCAAATTAACTAGTGAAAGTAGTGCCTAAAATTGGTCATAGATTCAAATAGGTCACAAGGTTTTATTTAGCAAGGTGTTTTAAATATGCACCCCCCCCCCACTCCCACAGGGGGAGGCAGCTGTCCACTTGCCCACTGGCTACACCACTGCTGGTACTATGCAAATACCACAAAAAAATGTCTTCCACACTAAATAACAAATCCTCTTTTTGCAGGTTTAAATGAAGTAAATGTCTGTACCCTCCCCCACACACACACACCCTCAACCACCCACATTACTTAATTACATACGTATGGTATGGTAGTTGTACATGCATGGTATTTGTTTTTGGTCACAGATCCTGGAAGTAACCTCCAGATAACCTGACAACTTGATAGACTGATTATCCTAGACAGATACTTGTTGACATTGCATGTTGTGTAAATATCACATACTTGGTTTCCATCTGTCTATGTACACATACAGGCTTTGACTTACTTACTTACTGTACAATGCACTAAGGATGTAACCGGAAATGTAACACATTGTACATTGAAATAAAATAAATGCCACAGGACTGAGTTGAAGTTGATAGTACATCCCTTCTCAGTACCAAACAAGTTAAAACAACCTTTTTGAATGCCACAAAATGTGCCACAACCCAGGCCACAACTAATCAGACAATCTTGCAGAGTTATCTTTTTGCAATTTTTTTTACCATGTACCCCTACCTCTAAGTTGATTTATCATCAGATTTCAGCTCTCTAATATCATTTACATGTTATTGTATACTAAGAAAAACGATCATTATTCTCAAATGTTGTTGTCTTTTAAAATGCTATGTAAATATAGAAAGTTCTGTTTTATCCCCGGGTTTTAGTATCAATTATCATGTAAACTGAGTAGCCTACTATTATCATATATAATTTCTGTTTCATTGTTAAATGCCATTCTTTTCTATACACTGAATAAAAAAATAACCTTCAGATGACCAACAAATAACTCAATTCAAAAACCACTTATAAATGATAATTGATGACCTTCATAGTCTAGTGATTTTAAGAAGTTATAATTCTTTCAGTATTTAGATATCTAGTAACACCAGCCAAGATCACAGTTCCTGTGCATTTGAAACACAGATTTCTTGCCTAAATATCTTTTGTGTTACAATGTAGCACACACACATGGGGCGTTTATTTGGCTAGGGTCAGGGTTGTACATGCCAGCTTTCTTAGCTGGGGGAGGGGGATACAAAAACATTCCCGGTTATATTATTTTAGAGAGACTGTACAAGCAAAGTTTCTGATCTTAAAACAAAATGGGCTTAACATTGGGACCATGTGCGTGTGTAGTGTGCACAAATTTGGTTGGTATATTTTACATTATTTTGGCCCATGATCAGAGTGAATTATGGTGGCAAACTTGCTCCTTTGCCCTTTTCCTTTTCTTTGCCTTCCTGATTTTCTTAAATTTTTTGTCAAGGAGGCATTTCCTCTTTCATTTTGTGTCGGTGGGGGAGGGGGCCTATTTTCTCTTTCATTTTGTGTCAGGGGGAACTCTAATAATAATGCTCAAATTTTAATTCTCCATAATCTCTGTGAAATCTTATCAAAACAAATGTAATCAAAAATTCAGGTTCAGACCCAAGATCACCCCCACCCCACCCCCAAAAAAAAAATCCCCATAGCCTCCCCCAATACACCCACACACACAGGCAGGTCAGAGAAACATTGATATAAATCAATTTATACCTAAACTACTGTGGTACTTCCTTTATGCTATCTTCAGTAGATAGCACAACAAAACCACACACCTCCCCACCCCCACAAACACAGGTAGGAAATTATGCTTCCTCTTGCTGATTTCAGCATGATGATCACCATTATGATCAGACCTGAAAGTTTTCAAGGTGCATTTAACCCCCAATGGTGCCCCCCCCCCCCCCAATACTTAGACTTAAACTAAAATAGGGAGGCGATTCAAAAAAGTTACTAACCCTAAATTGTAAGTGTTGTAAAGCTTTTAGAAATGGATTTTGCACTTATGCCTTCAAAAAAATCTAAAAACTTGTGACCTAGGGTCTCGCTTCATCATTTGCAGCACTTAGAATTTATTTGTTGATGTGTGAAGGGGGGGGGGGGTCATACAAATGTAAAGTGTTCAAGTTCCAATGGGGCTCACACAAACCTAAGACTCTGATCACTGAAATATTGGTACTACCTCCAATTCCCCCCACCTCCACCCCCTCTCTATTCTGCAAAAATGACAGCCACCTTTTAATGAATCAGGATCTCAGCTCAACAACCTCTGAACAGTGAATGCAATCATATAATAAACATAGTAGATTGTGATTTAATATTAAAGCAAACTATATTATACAATAATTCCTGCAAAAATTAACCGGTGGGTAAAATTTCCAAATGGCATGCCAAAAATTGCTTAAAATAAAGAGAAGAGAAATTGGAGAAAAAGAGAAGAATAATGCCTGTGTGCTTGTGATTTTGACAAAATTAATCTCATGACCATTAAAAAAGCAAATTTAGGCACTCAAGTGCGAATTTGTTCCATTTATATAAAGTTTTAATAATTATGTTATATGTTTCATGATCCTCTCTTAGCTCACCAAGAAATTTGCACCCCACGGTTGCTGAAGTTCTGTATACGCACCTACCCCCCCTTAAGGGGTACTACACCCCTGCCCAATTTTCTGCCTATTTTTGCATTTTTCTCAAAAATTATAGCGCATTGGTGACAAGTAAGATATGTATATAGGGGCAAGGACTACAACTACTGCAGTGGAAATTTTATTTCAGCACAAACAACAGTTGTGGAGTTACAGTCAAAAATGAGGAAAACCAATATTTGATCAATAAATCAATAACTACTTGCCTTGAGTTGCTGAATTTTCAGTGCAGTAGTTGTAGTCCTTGCCCTTTAATATACATATCTTATTTGTCACCAATGCGCTATAATTTTTGAGAAAAATGCAAAAATAGGCACAAAATTGGCCAGGGGTGTAGTACCCCTTAACACGTTGACAAAAATTGCTCACACCTTTTTTGTTTTGGACGGTTTTAAATTACAAGTCGAAATTGACCATGGGTCCAAATAAATGCACGAACCCCTTCAATTTTACAATGTACAGAAGCTGAAATTCATATGAATCCTTTGCAGAGTTGCTCATAATAAAATGTCGTCATTGTTGAATTGATACAAAAAAGGAACCAATTATGACACAGAAAACCCAAGAAATCTTCTGTTGATGCGCATTACAAAATCATGAAAATAACCCGGGAAAATAATCGGTCAATGCAATATAAACAACGCAATGTACAACAATGTTATTCCATCAAACGATGTGAGGAAACAATGCACTTGTCGGCTGCTACATGTGTCTCTTTTTACTTAAATAGCTAGGAATAAACACTACGGTACCTCAAGTGGAGGTCACTTAATTTTCATATCATCCCAAAGTCACACGGTTTAGGAATACATAGAATATTCCTTACAATAAAATTTTGCATACTCCGAGTCTCAAATAGGGGACATACAAACAACTTCAGCCTATGGGGGGTCATAATAAATGACTCAGGTATATGACCCCCGGCCCCTTCCGAAGAAAATGGCGAGTCACCAAGTCCAACCGCCGGGGCTCGATCATCTCATCCCCTGGCCTGGCTCCTCTTATTGTGACATTAAACTCTCGTGTCACAGCTAGCTGTCATTTGACATTTATTCCTGTTCTAGCTGCATGCATGCTGCAGTTTTATACATGCATCTCATATATTCAAAGCATCTATAATGCAGCATGCATAATTTGGCACTGTTTTATTGCACAACATGTTAGCCAATTTTACCATGTTATGCATGATAGCAATGCCTAAAAATATCTCCACATAGGGTAGGACTACCAATTATCGGACAATGCCAGTTATCGGACGATTACATGGTTTGGACCATGTGGAGTTGTTTCTTCAAGTCAGCGTGAATTTATATCGCATCAAATGAAAGAACGGATACTTCCTGCATAAATGGCTGCCTTGCAGCTGGTTCCATTTATTATTATTTCGCAAATACGAGCGTGAATGGACTGAGTATGCCTCTTTATTATTAAAAACATGTTACTTATGAGGTAGCGTAATTCGGCATGACCAATTTGTGTGGGTCTTGAGCTTTTCATAATTTACTAAAACTGATATATTTTTATTATTATGTTTGTAAAACTGTGTAGTTTCTGCAGCAACATCTGACATGACCGGTTGCTAACAACGCTTCGGCTGAATGAAGTGTCCGATAATTGGCTTGTAAAATTTGCGCATGCCCAATTACGGACACCCTCTGGCCTTCATATATAAACAGTTGCCAGCCAGCCGGGCGCTGTATGTCAATTAACATGTTGCACTATGTTTGGTGTATTTTAGCTTATTTTAGCTTAGTTGAGAACGCAAATAGGGTTTGATGTTAAGTTTAAGTTATATTATAATGTTATGATTAAAATAGTTGATGCGCCTACAATGTATAGGCCTACATTGTACCTAAATGTGGTTTGCGGTGGGGAAAATGCCACCGTGAAGTATCAGACAATGTCCAAATATAACCCACAATCATGAAGGAATAGACACAAACTTAACTGCATTGGGTTGAGTTGAAAAAATAGATGTGTGCCGTTAGTTTTGCGGGTGTCCGGTAACTGGCTGCGTAGTGTCCGATAACTGGCATAGGCGTCCGATAACTGGCAAGATGCCTCAATGTGGTTTTCAATCCATATATCTATAATGGCTTGTCTCATCAATTCAAATTGTATGTTACATTTAGGGCTGCCTTTGGTCATTACGTGGATGTTCTATAGTTGGGAAAATATTCTTCAGTTTTTTAAATATTGAGCAAATTGCTTAAGTGTCCGATAATTGGTAGTCCTACCCTAGTATGTTTATATAACACAACTTACATGACAGCAATTAGATAAATTCCAACGGCTATATAATTCCACAGCTTTGATATTTGGTGCAACTTTAGCTAGCGATAATGCTAGCGGTGTCCTGGTCTACAGCACGTAAACATTACACAGAAAAGAGGACAGCGGAAGGAGAAGAAAATCCCTAAACAGGTGGTAACAGCATCACACCTGTACGGATAGAGGGCGCTATGATAGATAATTGATTGGTCAGCTGAAGTGTTTTGCAAAGATGTTTGGACCTATGTTTTTTGTCATCGGTCGTACTTGGAGCCATTGAATTACTGTTTAATACTCTTAACTCTTCCTCTTGGAACAGAAAGTGACATGATTGGGACTCGCTAAAAATGGGGGACGGGGATGTGCGGACACATTGACCCCATTAATTTTTCAACTTCCTCTCACCCAATGATCCCCTTTTTTGTTTTTCTGAACTCCCTCTCATCCAAGTTCCTGTCACCAAAAATCCCCCCCCCTTATACATTTAGAGAAAATTCCTGATAATCTTTCACTGAATGACCCCATTTTTTCATTATTTTTCAAAATGAAATTGAAACGTGAGGTCAAATTGTTAAATGTGATGTGATTAGTCCCTTCCTTGGCTTATTGCCCGTGCCAACAAATCTTTGCCCCCCCCCCCCCTCTTGACGAGGCCAAAACCTTGGTCTGCGATGACACGACTAAAACCCTTTCAACGCACCCCCGCCCCTTATACATGCAAGATTTTTTGGAAGCGCATTGTGCATATTCGAAGTGTTTTTACACCTTTTAAGGACGTAATCCCGGGACATAAATATAGGAATGATGCCCAAAGCATCTGTGCCAAACAAATCGCTTGTCCCCCTCTTGACAAGCCAAAAATGTTTGCCCCTCTGCCCTTTAGCCTGCCACCCCCCCCCCCTATAATTCAACACCCTGTGTAGGCATAATTATTGTAGCATCCCAAACTGACCACTCCCTCCCCTTTTCGACATGCCAACAAATTGTTGTGCCTCCCCCCCCTCCTCTGTCAACACATGCCAGATTGGGGGGGGGGGTCCATTGGGGAACCCAATTTATCCAGAAATATTGTCTAATCATGTGATGGAAGTGCAGCGAGCAGAAAACGTTATACATTAATATTTGTTGAACGTTTCATTATTCATAACATTTTTGCTACACCTTTTTACTTTTGAAATGGTGCCCACATAATCTGTTCCAAAAATCGATTGCCCCTCTTCCTTTTGGCCTGTCAAAAATCTTTGTCCCCTTTTGAATTGCCAAAAATCTTTAAAACTCCCGCTCCCCCCCCCCCTATAATTCATCACCCAGGGTACACATTGCACAACCCCGGTGGAAGTATATGAAGGTACGATATAGGTAGTGATAGGATGGTTGGGGTGCTAGGTAGGGTTGGGATGGTTGGGATGCTAGGTAGGGTCACAGGTAGGGCGGATGGTTGAGATGCTATAGATGGGGGTGGGGTGTTTGGAATGCTATGTAGGGTTGGGATGCTAGGTAGGGCTGGGATGGTTGGGATGCTAGATGGTTGGGATGATAGGTAGGGGTTGGATGGTTGGGATGATAGGTAGGGTTGGTTGGGAAGCTAGGTTGGGTTGGGATGGTTGGTAGATTGGGATGGTTGGGATGGAAGATATAATTGGGATGGATGAGATGCTAGGTAGGGTTGGGATGGTTGGGATGCTTGATAGGGTTGGGATGCTAGGTAAGGTTGGGATGCTAGGTAGGGTTGGGATGGTTGGGATGATAGGTAAGGTTGGGATGCTAGGTAGGGTTGGGATGGTTGGGGTGCTAGGTAGGGTTGGGATGATTGGGGTGCTAGGTAGGGTTGGGATGGTTAGGTTGCTATAGGTAGGGTTGGGATGGTTGGGATGCTAGGTAGGGTTGGGATGCTTGAGATGCTAGGTAGGGCTGGGATGGTTAAGATGATAGGTATGGTTGGGATGGTTGGGATGATAGCCTGTTTGGGATGGTTGGGATGATAGGTATGGTTGGGATGGTTGGGATGATAGGTATGGTTGGGATGATAGGTATGGTTGGGATGGTTGGGATGGTTGGGATGATAGGTATGTTTGGGATGGTTGGGATGATAGGTATGGTTGGGATGATAGGTATGGTTGGGATGTATGAGATGCTAGTAGGGCTGGGATGGTTGGGATGATAGGTATGGTTGGGATGGTTGGGATGATAGGTATGGTTGGGATGTATGGGATGCTATGTAGGGCTAGGATGGTTGGGATGATATGTATGGTTGGGATGGTTGGGATGCTAGGCAGGGTTGGGATGGTTGGGATGTTATGTAGGATTGGGATGGTTGGGATGCTAGGTAGGGTTGGGATGCTAGGTAGGGTTGGGATGGTTGGGATGCTAGGTAGGATTGGGATGGTTGGGATGCTAGGTAGGGTTGGGATGGTTGGGATGATAGGTAGGATTGGGATGGTTGGGATGCTAGGTAGGGTTGGGATGGTTGGGATGATAGGTAGGGTTGGGATGGTTGGGATGCTAGCTAGGTAGTGTTGGGATGGTTGGGATGCTAGGTAAGGTTTGGGATGTATGGGAGGCCAGGTAGGGTTGGGATGGTTGGGATGCTAGGTAGGATTGGGATGGTTGGGATGCAAGGTAGTGCTGGGATGTTTGGGATGATAGGTAGGGTCGGGATGATAGGTAGGATTTGGATGGTTGGGATGATAGGTAGGATTGGGATGTATGGGATGCTAGGTAGGGTTGGGATGCTAGGTAGGGCTGGTTGGGATGCTAGGTAGGGTCGGGATGATATGTAGGATTGTGATGGTTGGGATGATTTGTAGGGTTGGGATGGTTGGGATGATAGGTAGGGTTGGGATGGTTGGGATGCTTTGTAGGGTTGGGATGGTTGGGATGCTAGGTAGGGCTGGGATGTATGGGATGCTAGGTAGAGTTAGAATGCTAGGTAGGGTTGGTTGGGATGCTAGGTAGGGTTGGAATGGTTGGAATGCTAGGTTGGGTTGGGATGCTAGGTAGGGTTGGGATGGTTGGGATGCTAGGTAGGGTTGTGATGGCTGGGATGGCTAGGTATGATTGGGACGGTCGGGATGATATGTAGGATTGGGATGGTTGGGATGCTAGGCAGGGTTGGGATGGTTGGGATGTTAGGTAGGATTGGGATGGTTGGGATGCTAGGTAGGGTTGGGATGGTTGGGATGCTAGGTAGGGTTGGGATGGTTGGGATGCTAGCTAGGTAGTGCTGGGATGGTTGGGATGCTAGGTAAGGTTGGGATGTATGGGAGGCCAGGTAGGGTTCGGGATGGTTGGGATGCTAGGTAGGATTGGGATGGTTGGGATGCAAGGTAGTGCTGGGATGTTTGGGATGATAGGTAGGGTCGGGATGATAGGTAGGATTTGGATGGTTGGGATGATAGGTAGGATTGGGATGTATGGGATGCTAGGTAGGGTTGGGATGCTAGGTAGGGCTGGTTGGGATGCTAGGTAGGGTTGGATGCTATGTAGGGTTGGGATGCTAGATAGGGTTGGGATGGTTTGGATCATTGGGATGGATGCTAGGTAGGTTTGGGATGTATGGGAGGCCAGGTAGGGTTGGGATGGTTATATGCTAGGTAGGATTGGGATGGTTGGGATGCAAGGTAGGGCTGGGATGTTTGGGATGATAGGTAGGGTCGGGATGATAGGTAGGATTGTGATGGTTGGGATGATTTGTAGGGTTGGGATGGTTGGGATGCTTTGTAGGGTTGGGATGGTTGGGATGCTAGGTAGGGCTGGGATGTATGGGATGCTAGGTAGGGTTAGAATGCTAGGTAGGGTTGGTTGGGATGCTAGGTAGGGTTGGAATGGTTGGAATGGTTGGAATGCTAGGTTGGGTTGGGATGCTAGATGCTAGGTAGGGTTGGGATGGTTGGGATGCTAGGTAGGGTTGTGATGGCTGGGATGCTAGGTAGGATTGGGACGGTCGGGATGATAGGTAGGATTGGGACGGTCGGGATGATAGGTAGGAGTTGGATGGTTGGGATGATATGTAGGGTTGGGATGGTTGGGATGCTTTGTAGGGTTGGGATGGTTGGGATGCTAGGTAGGGTTGGGATGCTAGGTAGGGTTGGGATGTTAGGTAGGGTTGGGATGGTAGGTTGGGTTGGGATGGTTGGGATGCTAGGTAGGGCTGGGATGGTTGGGTGCTAGGTAGGGTTGGGACGGTTGGGATGTTAGGTAGGGTTTGGATGGTTGGGATGATAGGTAGGGTTGGGATGCTAGGTAGGGTTGTGATAGTTAGGATGCTATAGGTAGGGTTGGGATGGTTGGGATGCTAGGTATAGGGCTGGGATGGTTTAATAGGATGATAGGTAGGGTTGGGGTGGTTGGGATGATAGGGGTTGCGATGGTTGGGATGCTAGGTAGGGTTGGGATGGTTGAGATGACAGGTAGGGTTGGGATGGTTGGGATGCTAGATAGGGTTGGGATGGTTGGGATACTAGGTAGGGTTGGGATGGTTGGGATGCTAGGTTGGGATGCTAGGTAGGGCTGTGATGGTTGGGATGCTAGGTAGGGTTGGGATGGATGATATGCCGTTAGGTAAGGTTGGGATGTTTATGCTTGTGTGAAAATATTAGATCCAAAACATTAATAATGAGTGAAATTGGATGCTTAAAGCTAAATATTTATTATTGGCTTGATCGATCAAATTTTAGTATCATAGCATGTCTGTTCAACTATGACAGTGGCGTAGCATGGGTCATCATATTGAAGGGGTGGCACCGACTATGATTGGAAGTGGGCACAACTGAGCCATTTTTGGCAATAGATTGGAAGGGGCACGTGCCCCTATATGACGCTACGCCACTGAACAATGACTTTAGAAATGCCCACAAAGTTTAAACAAGACTCTGCCTGTATAAACCATTAATGAACTAACAAACAAACAAATGAACAAATAAATAAACGAACAAATAAATAAACGAAACAAACGAAAACGGGCACTCAAACTTTGGAGATGACACGTATGTAGCCTTTTTCAGCATCGCTGTCACCCAAAGACCACATATGGAAACATGTTTTTGGAAACATGTCATAGGCCTACCCAAAGAACGCCAAAGAACCCTTCAGGTTTCAGTGTTTTTGGCGCAGCTGAAAAAACGCGGTTTTAACGGCAGTTTTTTTAATTTAACAGTTTCCTGAGTGTAACAAAGCCAGATTTTTTAAATTAGCCTTTAAGGGAAGGGGTATGAACGTTTGGACAGTATTTATTGTGGGACATTAGAGCACATCAGACATATCGAATTGCATTCTGAATACGAAGAATGTCCTTCTGATATCAAATAATTTTGATTTTTTGAAATTCGCAATGTAATACACATTTTATGGCAAATGATTAAAATTGATATTTTGATATTTAACAGTACTCGAAGTAAACTTTATAAATCTGATGATTTATACTTAAAGTGTATGTAGATGGGATGAAAAGCCGACGATCAATTGAACATTTTGACATTTCGTGTTGAAGATATGAATTTTTTTTCCAAAACACCAAAAAAAATTAGGTCTTTTTGGAAAAAAAATCCATATCTTCAATATAAAAGGTCAAAATTTTCAATTGATTGTCGGCTTTTCCTCCCAGCTACATAACTTTAAGAATATATCATTAGATTTATAAAATTTATTTCGAGGACTGTTATATATCAAAAATTTGAAAAATATCAAATTTTAATAATTTGTCATAAAATTTGTATTAGGCCTATATCGTGAATTTCAAAAAATTTGATATTTGATATCAGAAAGATATGCTTCGTATTCAGAATGCAATTCGATACGTCTGAGGTGCTCTCATGTCCCACAAAAAATACTGTCGAAACGCCATAAACGCTCATTCTAGATCCCCTAAGTAACCGTAATAGAAATTAAAGTAAAGGCATGCGTTTTCATTGCTCGAGTGCATTTAACCGATAATTAATAACAAAGCCATTTAAAACCAAACAAGAATTTGTCTTTAAAAAGGCAAGTTCACGGATCAAGTGTATAGTAAATGTACTTTGATCTAACATTTAATATTCATATCTAACCTACCCTGCACTTATTCGACAATAAATAAGTGATATGAGGCTTAGACCTGCGTCTTGACTCTGGAAAACAATATTTTTTAAAAAGCTCATTTTGCATTTAGTTTTTTAAGCCACCTCGGCTCGGGAGCCACCTACAGGATCTCATTTTGCATTTAGGTTTTTATTGCGTTGCAAAGTAGCCCAATTCGTGCCTGGAAAAGGCTATCCCCTCTTACAACCTATCAACGGGTCTGATTTCTGTAATGAGGTGTCACCAGGTTTGCAAGAGATAAAGACCATGAAATTCACCATATCACGACCAAGCTCACATTGGGTGCCCATTCCTTTTTTAAAGGAATTTTTATTAACTCATTGCTAACTTTTGTCAGGGTCAGGGTGTCAGGGATATTTGTCTTTGTCAATATTATACAGGTTTATAGGCCCTACACATGGGTTATTACAAGAGTCAATAAACATTTAATTAACTATAGATAATGGACTTAGTTTTGTGCAATGTAGTTATATTGAACTTTATCTGAAGTAAATAACATGCTACACAGTTTTCTATACAGAATGATGAGGCCTTTTGTGATGAGGCCTGACCTCGACCTGCTAGTTTTGATTAACCAATCAGTTATGTGTATTGTCAGCATGTGATGGCTATAAGCCAATTACAAACATGTTTCTAAAAAAGGCTAAAAAATTCCTACGCTGGATAGACTCTTGGCTAGGTTAAGTGCTAATAGTAAGTTGTCATGTTGGGCAAGATTGAGATAAAGGCATACAAACTACGGTATGAGATATTAGGAAATATTTCCTAGCCTCTTAAAGCACATGGTTGGTGGGCCGTATATAGATATTCAAGACACAGGGTATGTAAGGGATAAACTGTGCATATGAGATGTGGGTGCAAGTGGCATCATTTCACTGCCGTGAAAAAAAGAACTAGTGTTGGCTCAGTCTCACCATGCACAACTTGAGCCTTTATAGGCCTCGGACCGGAAGTTTTGAAAAAGTTCATACTATGCCCCCATGTCCAAACGGTCCATCTCTCACCAATGGCCCCATATTTTGTACATTTTGCTCTCACCGAATGCCAAACATCATGCTCTCACCCAATGACCCAAAAAATGTGCTCTCACCGAATGCCCTTTCAGGAGGGAGAGGGTACTTTTTGTGTGACCGTTCCCAGTCCCACCGTTCCGTTTATTAAAATAGCGCCATCATTTGGGCAATCCGCGTCCAATTTCGGCCTAGGTCAAGCGAGGTCACCAAAATGGCGCTTACATTTGGCGAAGTCGTGTGAGTGGATGAGGCATAAAACAAGGCCTGAAATGCACTGAAATAAATTTATACGTTCATGATATCGTACTTTATGCGTGCGGAGTAAATCAGTCTATTAGTCGTTTTATCATTTTAGCCAATAGATACTTGTGAACATCCTTTTAGACCTCGTTTAAATTCGGCGAAAAGCGCGTAGTGCAAATTTTAAGTAAGCTTACCGTGTTGGACGTTGTTTTCGATTCGATTTCACATTGATGAATCAAGATGTCTGAAAAGCGGCAGTACAAATTAGGCGACAAAGTATTCGCCAAGATGAAAGGATGGCCCTACTGGCCAGCAAGGGTAAGTAACTTGATGATAGTTGATAAGAAACGACAAACAAGTGAGTGAGAGGTGAGAGACTCAACTAGTCACGATTATCGCACTTTCAGTTTCCCAGCGTTTGAACGGGAATTGGATTGCGTACTTTTTCGATGTCTAGTGAGCAAATTTTTTCAATATTTTGAGAAAATGATGTCAAATTTTCTATTCTATATTGTTTGGTAATAATGTCTTTTGCCAATAGTATGTTTAAAGTTGTAATTTTGTGTTTTTGATCGCAAAGATCGGATATTTTCGCTTCGATTCAATTCTGAACCCTTCGCAAGGGTGCCGATTTCGCAGAACTTTGACGATAATTTTGCCTTTTGGACACTAAAATGCTTTCGATCCTTAATTTTGTTTCAACCGAGTCTTAAATTAGCAAGCACAATACGGTTGGTACCACTTTTATATACATTGATGAAATTTTAAAGATTTTTTTTCAAGTTTCTAACCGGCGTATAAATCGTTAAGTGTGTATTTCCCATTGACATCCAAAATGGGAAATACGAGTCTGATGGACATAGGAACGGCGTCCATGAGACTCAGCGAGTCTAGACTCAACCCATGTCCATGAATATCCGCATCCATCCCAAGCCATTGGCATTGCCAATGTATGGACCAACAAAGATTTTGTGCACATAATTGTAGGCCTTTATCAAAATGTATATTTTTGACAATTGTACAGCTATCGTTTCTATCCTATGATGTTCGAAAGTTTCTTGTTTATATCAAAGTGTCCGCAAAAAACTGGTCATCGCTAGCATCTTTTGAAGAAAAATGAGAATATTCACGCAGGGACAGGCCGAAAACCTTACCTCGATCGTAAATCCATCCGATGCATGTCATAAACACGCCATTAATATATTCATTGTTGTAGTGTCAGTGATTGTCTCCGTGTATTGTCCTTGCAGCTGCAAGATGAGTTGTCAAGTTGAATTTATACACAATCGCTGAAACACCACCAGGAAATCACCTCCATGTGCATGCGTGGTTGTTCAGAATTGAGCACGGTGACTGGCTTAGCAATTGTGAAAGTAGTTTTTTAACCAATCAGGTTAGACGTACTTTGCTTTTCGTGGTCGGATCTACATTACCCATGAAGGTTGTCGTGTTCATTGATTGGCTTGCAAAAATTTTGATGACTGAAGATCTACTAAAATTTCATATCTGTAATATTGGTTATAATTTTTTGTTGGTCATGGTATATTTTTTCTGACTTAACTGAAAGCTTATTTCAAGTGGTCATGATGGATTTTACTTTGGAGAATCCAGTTTTTCAACGAAGATGAACAATATGCATGATGTGGTGTTTTTTACCAAATTTTACACAAATTTCACCGATCCTACGCACATGATTCGTCAGTTCTGTGCACGTGATGTCATGCAGTCAGTGCGTGGGTGGGGCAGTGCTAGGAAATTTGCATAATTTAGACTTGGTAAGAAGTTTGATTGTGCTGTAAGGTCATAAATTCATTCATAAAACCACGTCGGGTCAATTCTGACGACTCTGATCGGCCGAATGAGACCACATGTATGTGACGTGTCGGGTTCATGAATATTTAATGAGCAGCACAATGCTGCCTCACACGGTAAAAAAGATAACGGGGATCACCAAAATTCTGATGCTATGCACTTTGCATGCTTAATGGTGCCTGGCGTGCTAACTGGCTCCTTTATTTCTAACTTTGTACAGCGTGAATGGGGGTAGTTCATTCGTGTGTAGTGTACTCAGTCCTTTGTCAGTCTTCTCTACACTTGCAAAACTGTACCGTACTGAATTTCATGAACATAAATCTGATCGTATCCTGAAATAAGGTCAGACCTTCTTTTCTAAGGAGCTTGCTTGCACCAGAGCTCCTACAGCTCTCACGGGCTTAACAACATTCCAGGACTGAGCACCTCACTACTGGAATCCCTATGTTATTATACAGATATTAAAAGATTGAGCTCCTTGTTGAGCACCTTAGTAAACTCGGAGAGTGATTAACAGAGCTCCTGCAATTAAAAGAAATGAAGAACTGTAAGGTAGATCGCTATCCAAATACGACAGATTGTAAACAGCGCCACTCATATTTAATTAAATGACGTCATTTTTGATCATGTAAATGTAGGTATGAAAGGTGAATTCAAATTTGCCTTAAAACCACATCATTTTATATCAAATTAAAGCTCTTGAGTAAAGAAAGCCAAAACTGAAAACCTTTTTGTCATTGCACTTTCCGTAGCAACAATGAGCAATGTTACATCTTGTCAAAGGTTGACTTTCATCAAAAATATTCAGCCAACTTTTAATGCATCAATTAAAAAACAAAACCGCATAGTCTCATGATAGAGCAGCTTTTCTATGTGGAACAAAAATAAATCATATATTTGGGTCAAGTGAAGTATAGACAACATATTTATGTAGGTTTCCTTGAAAAATCTGTTCTTTTAATTTTCTATGTAAAATATACATGTATTGTGTTTGGGCCCTGGTTTGGGCCAATTTGGCTGACTAGCAAATGTGTTAACTGAGGTTTGCCTTTCATACCTAGTGTTTGGGAAAAGCCAAGCATGCTGGGCAAATCAATCGATCTCCCGATTCAGGCTCTAGCACAATTAAACATGAATTTACAAATGGAAACATGACATACATAGGGACAGATATACTAGAGTAAAAACTCCAAACATACCTGCCTGTGTGGGGACTTGAACCCCAGACCAGGGGTAGCATTAAGGCTCTAAAGTCGGGGGTTGTTTTCCCGTGTTTTTCACTCCCGAGCTTGCAGAAAATCCAAATACATGGGATGAAAATTTAATCTCGGGGGTGAAAGATATTTTGCAGTGTAGTCAGGGGTAGGAGTAAGGTCCAAAAGTAGAGGGTCAGAGTTCACCCCTGAACTTGCACATATTCCCAATATAGAGGGTGAAAAATTAATATTTTTTTAATTTAGGGGTCATTCACCCCCGATCGGGGGTTAACGCTACCCCTGCCCCAGACCTCTTGCTTGTCGGTCGAGTGCTCTAACCACTGAGCTACACAGACTGTCCCTGATAAACAGGACTCAAGTCTGGTACTAATGGATATGATCTGCTCATTTCATGCATGCACATCGATTTTATGCAGTCATTACAAGTTTCCAACATCATAACTTTTAGGACAATTTCTGAGACCAGCTTTTTTATTTTCAGTTACGGATATCAAATTTGAAATCTATTTTACTGGCAAAATTCCAGAATATCCCTAAAGAGCCTTTCTGTAAACTGATTGTCTACTGAGCTGTTTTTCACTGTGTTCAACCTCTATTCCCATTGCAGGTCAACGACACTGCAGAGGGGGTAAAGAGCCTCCAGCTAATAAGCTGCCCATCTTCTTTTTTGGAACCCATGAAACGTAAGTACCAGTACCGTATATATTTTAAGCTACATTTATCAATCTAATCACATTTATGCAAACAGTGATTTTTGTGAATGTTTTAACCACCTCCTTCACATATACACATGCACACCCTATTCCTTCAAATAAATATTTAAAAAATCAATCAGTTTGGTTGAGCAATTAAATCATAGACATGTAGAATCTACAAAAGTTAGATAAAATGCCTAGTTCCTAGGAAGGCTTTATTAAGTCAAGAGGGTACTATAAAATCTTTTCATTATTTGGTCATTTTGGTTGATTGCCTTCAAATTCGACTTGTGAAGAAAATTCTGGATTCTGCACATTTTCTTGATGAAAGCCATGAAAAGTCTTGATGAATTCAGGCTTTTGCCTGAATTCAGTCAGTTTTGTTGTCCAAATTTACGCATTTTTACTATTTTTTTCAGTCTGTTTTAGGCCATTCTCATGCCTGTGCTTAATATAAAATAGAAACTTTGCCTTAGAATATATTCGGTCAGTTTAGGATAATTATAATGTAATCCATGAAAAGGAACTTAATTTGAACACACTCAAAACATTCACACTTATCTGGTCATTTGAATCAGTTTTAAACTGAAATAATTAACATCAGAACTGTTGTAATTGGTCATGTGTTTTACTTATTGTTTCTTTGTTCAGGGCTTTTATGTATACCAGAGACATCTACCCATATGAAGAGAACAAAGAGAAGTACGGCAAACCCAAGAAATTGTACGCATCATTCAACCAAGGCTTATGGGAGATAGAAAATAACCCTACAGTAACTTTCCAAGCAGCTGTAAGTATACGGTCCACTACATATACGGTCCACAACTTATAAGTTCCCCCCTAATACTTTTTAGAATAAGTCAAAAAATGCTGATCAAACTCTTACAAATCCCAAAAAGGGTATGATTAAGATTAACAGTTAAGGGTTTACCGTCGTAACTAAACCATTCGATCAAATTTTTTTTAATTGACATATTTTGTACATTTATATGTGTAGATAATAAATCAGAAAAAAAAAACAACGTGGGGTGCCGGACCTCACTTTTGAGCTACAGCCGTTTTAAAAGAGGTGTACATTTCCAAAATTCTCTGTACACTTCAATGGCAAAATCAGCAATTTTCTCAAAATAGACAACCTTTTGCGTTGTAGAAAAAAATTGTATCAATCAAATTATTTAAATTTTATATATGTTATGAAAAATAAAAAGCTCTGTAAATCGCGTAAAAAAAAATTGGGGTACCGGACCTTGTTTATGCGTAAATTGACCAAAATAGGTCAAAAATGCATTTTTCTGCGACACCATGCGTAGTTAATTGCGTACATGGATATTTTGAAAAGTGCGTACCAACGCGCTGGTATACACGCGCGATCTGATGCCGGATAAGCGTTCGTTTACGCATATGGCCACAAAAAAGGAATTGTCTGTTTACGCAGGAAAGTTTTCACTGTAAAAAAAGTTACCTAAGAAGTTACCATAATGGGAACAATTATTCTAATGATGTCGATTATTAAGATTTCATGCCTTAATATTCTTACTAATTTGGTGTATTTTGGTCATAAACGGGTGTAAGAAAGACTCCCATTCTGCAATCTGCAAAGATATTGGACCAAAGAGTTATCAAGTTAGTAAGTTACACAAAGTGAGGAATTTTCAGCTTTCACCATGTTCACCTGACTCGATCGACCAAAAAGAGGATTTATTAAACATGTTAAAGCGAAGCGTTTGACACCATGGCCGGAAGTGTTTGACTATAATAGGACTACAATTATTATAGGCATAGGCCTACTTAGCATGCTTAGTGCCGTTTACCGAGAGGAAAACTTTTTTGGTCACAAAAACTATATAATAGTAATACGGAATTATCTCGAGGTGGATTCATATCACAAAGCAGTTCAATTAAAGCAAAGTTAAACACTGGGTTGCCTATAGCTGTAGAAAAACATTTTGCCTATTAGGCTATGATATTATTTTTGTAAATGTATGACACATTTTTTTGAAATTGAATAGTTTTGATGGTGTTGTCTATATCGCATGCAGTATGAATTCAGTGCACGTAGTAGGCCTAGGTCTTTACCCAAAACACAAAATGCTTTATAGGGGTACTACACCCCTCGATAAATTTGGCTATTTTGCATTTTCTCAAAAACTAATAACACAGTGGTAACAAAAGTTATGTATATTATAGGGGCAAGAAATCCAATTACTACACTGGAATTTCAGTGACCCAAGACAAGCGGTTCGTTATTTATGGTAAGAAATAAGGTACCGCTAGGATGTACCTCATTTCCTATCATATTATACTGAACCGCTTGTCTTGAGTCACTGAAATTTCAGTGTAGTAATTGGATTCTTTTGCCCCAATAATATACATAACTTTTGTTACCAGTGTGTTATTTTTTTTGAGAAAAATGCAAAAATAGTCACAAATTGACCACAGGGGTGTAGTACCCCCTTAAAGATTTAAATGTTGGATTATAAACTTGCCATGTGGTGCGTTTCATTAGAGAGCTTGCGAAATGAAGTTACTTTAACTTTAACGTCTAGAGGATTATGTATTCAAAACCAAGGTGGTTTTGAATACATAATGCTCTATAATCCTCTAGACGTTAAAGTTAGAGTTAAAGTAACGTCATTTCGCAAGCTCTCTATTATGAAACGTTCTACAAACGTATAACCTTTAATAATAGGCCTATAATATACCGGTAGTGGTTACCCAACATTTAGGCCAAAATATTATTAAAACGAATTAACCAATTTATCCAACACTCGTTTAGGCCTAATGTTTAAATAAAAAAAATTGATTCTGTGTTTGTTGGGTAGGCCTATAACTTCATACCATTGGACCCTACTGTCGTAAGCCTACTTTGGGGAGGGGTCTAGGTCCGTTATCAGTGGAAGCACGCTGGCAAAATTTGGTTGGTAGGCCTACATGTTATATTTAAGCGGCCACTTTTCTTGCGCTCAGCAAACATTGTTTTCTTTATTTTGTGGCCCTGATTATCGCCGGCGCTTAAAAATAGCATTGACACGCACAACACGCATCGTTTTCTGCGATGTCTGCAGCGCAACGGCGAGCACGACGCGGAGTACGCACGCGTTGAAAAGAGGCGCAATAGTCGAGTCGAATCGGGTGACGACGGAAAACCCTTAAGGTGAGGACTAGGTTTAGGAATAAGAGATTAGTAAGGATTATGATTGGGGTGATGAGTTTGATTTTGACCATGGCTTGTTGTTCTTCATCTAGCAGGGAGGCAGTACAGAAGAGGAAGAGGAGGTTGAAGTGATTGAAGAGGAGGAGGAGGAGGACGGAGACCAGAAATCAGAGTCCTCTGAAGATGTACCCTTGGCAACCAAAACCAAGAAGGCAGCAAAGGTGAGGAGACATTTCTCTTCCAACTTAAGTATACTGTAAAAGTGTAAATTTCATGCGATTAATTTTTTTGCGCTCTACCAATTTTGTACTGTTTTCTAAGGCTTGTTATTAAATTTGCGATTCCAAGCTTCCTTACATTGGCCTATACACAAAAGAATATATTTGCACATTGTTATTTTCGTGGTAGAAGCTTGGAACGTGAAAACCGTGAAAATAAATGTAGCACAAAAAACACTGAACCAATACTAGGCTTGTTTTAGACTGCTGCCCTCAGTCGTCAACCGTCTGGATTGACGACTGAGAAAACTACGTGGAAAAAAAGTGACGGATTTTGCAACAGGATTCCTGTGGCATAGAGCATGCGCAGTTGTGTCCAAATTGACCTTTTGACCGAGATTGTTGTTTTTAGAAGTTCAGAGCGCGATCTTGTCACAGCGGCGCGGGTACAGCGACACGCGTTACTGTGAGCGCCGCTAGTCAGTCGCGCTACGGCGCACAACTGAATCGCATTGAATAGTTTTCAGAAGTCCGTCATGATATTGGCTGTAAGATAATCAGTCGTCACTACGAAGCATACACAGTATATGCGAAGTGTAGACGGCTGATTGGAATAAGTCTAGGCTTGTTTGTACTCATTTGAATGTATTTGTCTTCCTGATTCTAAACATGGTCATGAAAATTTACAATTTTGATATTTTTGAATTAAAAAAAAAATTGAAACTTGTCGTCTGCAGTCGACACTCCCATGGTGAGAGTAAAGCTTGAGTGTTACAATGGTATTGTGCATTTAGCAGTTAATGTGCATTATGATCACAGTGCATTGCATTCACTCGGTTGGACATCCGGGAACATTGTCCTCTTTACACAAGTGTGCGCAGCTCAACGAAGGGGAACTACAAGTGCGTACACTGGTTTTGCGAGGCTATTTCCCTTTTGTGCCGTCAGCCCGACCAAGAGAATTCAGAACGCAATCAAGCACACACTGTTAATCAAAGTTCACCAGATTCATGACAAAATAATCCAAAGGTTCACTATTTTACCGTCCAGGCATCCATGAGCAACACACAAACATGGCATAATCATTCTCTTGGGGCTCTCTGATGTAAGCACTGAAAATTAGGTATAGGATGTCATAAGAAGTAATGTTATTCATACTTGTTTTTTGCAGCAAAAGAAGGCAACCCCAAAGAGGAAAAGAAAAGCAAGTGGGGATGCAAAGGTAGGTTATAATTCAATCTTAATTAGCCTAAATAATTACAGTTCTCTGCAGTTTTTGAAAAAAGGATGACTTGGAAACTGAATTCATGAAGCTGGACAAAAATGATTGTGTTTCTGGTAGGGTAAGTGCTAGCTGGAAGGGTCAGATTGTTCGCCAAATTATTTTATTAACAAACCTGTTGATAACTTCAAAAAAATATTTTATATTTTGACAAAATATTTCACAATTCCTTGCCACTTGCCAATTTTAAAGGTTTTTCACTTATGTTTGAAAGAGTAATATTTGAGATAGTGTTTCTAGAACTAGAGCCAGGAAGTGGCATTTTTAAAATAGGGAGGGGCAAAGCAAAGATTGGGCAACCCTAAATAAGCAATGCTTAAATTTTGACTTCAGATACAGTGTATTTTTAATGTTTATATGACTGTAATTTCCCAATTTTGACTTCATTCTTTTAATAGTGCTCCCTGAAAGTACCTGACTTAAGCCTTGTCAATTAGGTGGAATATGGTACTTATTACCATTTTATATTAGAAAGAAACTTACAATTTTTTTAAGTAACCCGAAATGTTTTGTGTTATAGAAGGGAGGCAAGAAAGCAAGGAGGGGCTCTCAGGCAAGCTCCAAGGTAGAATCAGAAGAGGAGGAGGATGAGAGTGATTATGATGATGCAGAACCTTCATCTGAAGAACAGGAAAGCAGTAGTGATGTAAGTCATCCTCCCTATATTGGAATTTAAATTAGAATCAGTAGATTACAAGAACTTGCACAAATTAAGTTAAGATGATAGTAAGTCATTTTTGCTTGCTTTTCTGTCATTATGCAGTTGAAATTTTTTTTTAATCTTTCAATATGTAGTTGTTGTTTTTTCCCATTTAATCAAGGACCTTGCTCACCCAAACCTAATTTCAAATCCATGGACTCACTTGACCTTTTACTCTCCAACTGAGGATAAACTTCCAAATTTCATGGTTATTTTTTTATATTTGTTGGCTAAATTTGTGGGTTTTTTTTTCATTTTGCTTGTAGGAGTTTGTTCCTGATAAGAAGTCTACCGGTAAGAAGAAGAGAGGACGTCCTTCTGGTGCAAAGGGGAAAGGCAAGAAATCCAAAGTGGGCAGTTCAGACAGTGATGGTGACCAGGAATCTGAGGTACGTTTTGTTAACTATGTATTTTCGGTATGTTTTCGATGGCTGTACATGCATTTTTATGAATGAAGTTTGTAGTTTACTACATCCGGATTTTGTCGAAGATTAACGAGTCAACCTTCGGTAGGTATTTCCCTGTGACCCGTGGCCAATTCTAGCAAAAGTATCATTGCCCCGGGTCCTTTCCAAAGCAAAATTTCGACGTTCAGTTGCTGTCTGAGATTCTCTTTCATACCTACTGCATTATAATGGCCAGAAAGTTTGTTGACATCCACCAACAGCACAATATATTCTTATTAATAAATTGTGCTTTTGCTGTGGGCTATTGCGTGAGCGTGGAGCGTATAAATAAAGCATTCATTGTAAGTTTTCACATTATCATTTTACTCTTTAACAAAATGCCAAACGCAGTGAAACTTAAAACATATAAAGAGTGGAATCTCTTGCATGTTTATGGTTACGATGCTGTTACTAAGGATGGCATCGCAATGGTTGAGAAGATTTGGTGTATGGTGTGCAGGAAAAACCTCAATGCTATTTGTTGAGATCCCAATATCAAAGGAATCACCACTCAGAATCGCACATCAAAAGCACACCTCAGCTTAACCAGGTGTGCAGTTTGCAGCACACCAGGTTTTTTCAAAACTCTGTCCCTGAGGAAATGATGGGCATTTATGATTTTAAAAAAATTATACAATTTTCTCTTTTAGCCTGTGGAACCGTCTGAAAGCTCAGACCAAGAAGAAAGCAGTGATGAAGACTTTGGGAGTCGGAAGACCAAGAAGAAAAAGAAGAAGACACCCCCTAAAAAGCGGGGACGGAAGTCAAAAGCTGCGTCAGACAGCGATGATGAAGACAAAGACGAAGGAGATAGTGATGAGGAGGAAAAGAAGAGTAAAACAAAAGCTCCACTTAAGAATGGTAAGATGTATGGCATGGTGTTTAGGAGCCTAAAGCAATGCAGTAAGATAATGCCAGAAAAAAAATCATCAATCTTAATGGAACAAAGTAATTGGCGTGTTAACTATGCATTTCCAGGAAATCGATATTACAATTGTGAATTTTTCTGTTGGTGCAAAGTTTCCAGTTTTGATAATGATAATTGAACAGTCTTGTGACCTAATCTTTGGTGGGGTCATGTTGTGAGCTACATATAGAACCTTGCTTCATATGTGGAGGCTTTTTGGAACAATAATTTCTTTGTATCATGAATTTGGGATGACAAAATCAAGCTGGCAGCGGTCAATATAACCTGGATTCTTACCTTGTTGCATTAATGAGGTGAAACATAATTGCTTAATTATAATTAATTGGTGCAATAGATGCATGTTTATTTCCTCAATTTGTGGTGATATAACACATGGACTTATTTTTTGGAGTCTATGCTTGTATGCATTAGTCTATGTATATATGCATTAGTCTATGTTTGTGTGCATGTCTATATTTGTATGAGTTAAGTCTATTTGTGTAAGTTAGTCTATGTTATGTGAGTTAGTCTATACTTGTGTGTATTTAGTCTCTATGTTTGTATGAATTATTTTATGTTTGTGTGCATTAGTCTATATGTTTGTGTGAGTTCGTCTATGTTATGTGAGTTAATGTGTCTAGTATGTAAATCTGTCTGCTTCTCCCAATTCTCTCTAATTCATCTGGATTGTTTTATGCCTTCGTTTGTTTTATGCCTTCGTGTCTGCAATTGCCTTGTACATTATAACTTGTGCATAGTATCATGTAATTAAGTTTTTTACAGTTTTGACAGGTTGTTATTACATTTTTATACCATAAACAAAGAATATACCCTAAAGATTCGCCTAATGGTGCACTTGGACTCCTTTGCCTTGGGGTAAATTTCATGTGCAAATAGAGAGCTCCCTACTCTAAAATCAAAATAAGAATTAAGGTTCTGTGTCCTTACTTGCTGGTGGGAATTTTACGGGTTGCACTTTTAGGTGGTGCTTAAAATTCCACTAATGTTTTGTTTTGTAGCCCATACACTGCATAGCGCCATTAGGCGAACCTTTGTGGTATTTGCATTTATTTTGCATGGTAGCTTTCTGGAATGCAAAGACAATATTAATCTTTAAAAAGTGTGAAATTTCTGTTTTAGTCATTCAGTTTGGTGCACTCCCATTCAATTTATTAAACAGAAGTGGGGTTTTGAGTTGCAAATTGAATCATGTCATAAAATATTAGCTCGTATTAGTTTGACATGGATGTAATCCTGTCATTTTCAGCAATAAAAATGTTGATATACATGTCAGCAAGTGCTGAACTTCCCTGGTAGAGAGAAGTTTTAAATATTTTGATAGAATACCTGTCACATTTCAAATTAAACAAAGGTTAAACTTGGATAGATTGGATTCTGTGTATCCTATGTGATGCATGGGCAATCAGTATTCATGGGAAACAAATCTACATTTTTCCTGTGGCATTTTCAGTGAAGCCCAAAACTGTAGTAATATTTGGTATCTTTAAAAAAATCATTACAAGTGTGTGCTGACCACTTAGCGAAACATTCCAACCAAAAATTACTCTTCTTCCCTTTCATGAGTAACACATAAACATGGCAGAGTTCAGGCTCTCCCAACCCAACCTTATTACAAAATAAGCATGTCAAAGACATACTAAACCACTACCATTCTTCACACATATTGTCTCATGTCATACTTAAGGTTGATGTTGTTTTTCATCTTCAATTCCCTCTCAGATTTGTGTGATATGATCAAGTAGAACAAGTTGTAGGTTAAAAGCAAATTAGGGCTCTTACACCCCTGTCAGACTGTCATGACGCTGTGGTGGCAAGCTTGCATCACACTGTCGCTCCGGCATGACGGTATGATTATTGATATCAGGATTAGTGAAATTCTTTATACAGGACAAAGACAAGAAACAGGAATCCTCCTGCTTAGCATGCACTCAAGGATTCACAAATCTTACTCAGGATGAAAATGTTTTGGTGAAGAAAAAAAGGTCATATATAAGTTGAACAAGTTAACCATTATTATGATATCATATCGGGAGTTAAAAGTATTCAATTAATTCGATGATAGAAAACACAAAATTTTTGACCAGATCTCAAATTGCTTTTGGCAACCAACAACTTAATCTGCTTGATTTGATCCCCTTTGCATGTATTAACACACTGTTACACCCGTCTGATTTTTCCACCCAAAGCCCGTGAGGTCTGGCTTGTAAGAAATAGCACAGGATGGTTTATAGAGGGCTTCATTTACATCAGAAATAACGACACCGGAACAAAAATCAACCTCAGGTGCCAGAAACGCAAAAATGGTTGCAGCGGGAGCGCCGTGATCGATAAAGAAAGCGGAGAGGCAATTGTCAGACATGCAAAGCATAGTCATCCAAAGCCTGATGAAGAAGATGTTCATTTTAAAGATGCAGAGGATGGTACGACACCAAGAAAAAAGAGAACTCCGTCTACATCGTCCAAAACCCCGAAAGGTAGGAACCCAGGGGATTGGATGAAACAGCATAAATTTCCAGGGATGAAATTTAAAATTTCTACTATTTATTTTTCCTTCAGAATTTGTATGTAACGTAAATTATATGAGCACATTCCTATTACTAATAATTACTAATACTGAATGAAATTATTCACCATTTCGTGTTCTATATACTTAAAGGTAACCCCACTTTTTCTGCAAGATCATACACTTTCGTATTTCATTTACAAAAATCAATTTATGTATGGTCTTGAAAAGAAAGTGTCCTTATGTCTCCTCTCATTATGATATCACTTTGACTAGCTTTCTTCCCCCTCTCCCAAATATCTGTTAACTTTATTTGAGTCTATTTAAATGTACATTTTATGTTTTTCACAGACAGTTTGTTTTGAATATTTTTGTTTTCTTTGTCCCTGTTATTGTCCATTTTAATTCAGTTGTTTTTTGTTTATTTGTTTCCATTTGTTTATTTGTTTTACTTATAATTTCAAATTTATGTGATAATAGTTAATTTGAATGTGTTTTAGTTTAAACCCATTTAGTTCCTGATTCAAGCTAAGTTTGTCTCAGAATTCTGTACTCAATACCCATTAAAACACCATGGGCACTAGTCCGCACTACTACCTTTCTTACAATGCCGCTGATTGGTCAATTATGTGATATAATCATATGAGTGTCCATTCAGAATCAAGCTTTTAGGGAATTTAAGCTTAATCCCTTAAAAGCCCTACTGACCATTCTTACAGTACCATATCTCTGATTGGCTCAATACATGATAAAGCCCCTTTTTTAACCAATTAAAATAGTTCTTAGAGCCCAATAATTTGGTCAGTAGTGTCCCTAGGGTTACACTTCCAGGAATTGAAGCCCAGAATTTGGTAACAGTAGTCAACAGGCTTTGGGTTTTGATACAAGCGAGAGTCAGTCATCACCTTCTGTCATGGGAAGTGTGTTTTATGAAAAATATTAAGTCATTTTGAATCACTCTCCTAATAGCTTTCCAACACTTCCTAAGAGAGTGATGAATAGCTCACCTGCGATTTAACCTCCCAAGGCCTGAGTAGTAACTTTGAATCTACTCCTCAGAGAAAGGTAGGTGGTCTGATTTTGTCTGGTTTATGAGGTTATGAGAAAAATATGAACCTGTTTCAAGTGCCAACAATCTCAAGTTTGATGTAGTTATGTAGAAGACAAGACTGCCAATTTTGACATAAAATTAGGTCAATTGAGCCCATATTTATTGGTCGAGCTATGAGTTTTAAAATATTGGACAAGACTTAGTCGAGTCCAATATTTTAAAACTTATAGCAAGACCAATAAATATTGGGTGTAAAACATCCAATTTTATCATTATTATGTGTTGGATCCAATATTTTCACACACTTGGATTCATCAAAACATAATAATGTTATTACTTGGCTTTATTTTATTTACAGAGAAGAAACCAAGATCCACACCAAAGAGTTCGTCTGCTAGGAAGAAACCAGCCAAGAGTAAACCAGCCAAGAAAGGTGCAGACAGTGAGGACAGTTTTAGGTAAAAAGAGCAAACAAACAAATAACCTTATTGATGAGATTCATCAGGATCGTTCAAAGTCAAATTAAATAAACAAGTTCTGGTACAGATCCAATAGAAATGAAAGTACTCACTAGATATATTCCAGTTCCTATCAGGAACCTTGTTCACTCTGCAATGGCTGTAGTGTTTTTTGTTCTTTGGTGGCTGTGATGGTGTTGCCACATTTGTAGGTTGCCATTTTGAGATGATCTGGTCATAGATTCTGTCCAATTTGTATGCCCCCTCGTCCTTGTTCATAGTGTTCTTGCCCCTGCTCCTGATCCAGATGCCTTCTTTTAGCCAATGTGTGGTTTCTTTTCTATATTTTTCTATCTCTTCTTTTCTAATGGATCTGTACCAGAACTTGTTTATTTAATTAAACATACAAAAATGTACAACCTTTGGGCATTAGTTAAGGTTTATGGAAAGCAAGAGTTAAATTAACAGCTTTGTTACCAAGGCTCAGATTGGGAAAAAATATGAGTCCTGGTTAACCTGAATTTATCCGGAACCAAGACTTAATTTGGGCTTACCAGGACTGTTATTTCATGATTATAGGAAAATTACAAATATTGAGAAAAAAATACTAATCAGAAATACAATCACTAAAAAGGATGGTTGTCTTTTATGCATGTTTTTAGGATGGTTGTCATAAAAGCATGTTTGATGCATTGCATATATTCATGAGGTTATGAATTACCAATAATCAATACAAAGTACAAGAACAGTCACATCAAGGAATATTTCTGTTCATTTTCATAAGTTGCACCATCCTCAAATTGTTTGAATTTCTTCTTTTCAGTTTATCAACTGACTCAAGCAGTGATGGGGAGGACATCTTGGCCAAAATCCGCAAGAAAAATGAGGCCAGGAAGAAAGAAATCGAAGCAGCCAAACAGAAAGAGGAAGAAAATGAACTGAAATTGATGAGAGAAAAGGAGAAAGAGGATGAAGAGAAGGAAAAATTGGAGAAGAGCAAGAAAAAAGAAGAAAAGAAAGAGAAAACGAAGAAAGTAAAAGAAGAAAAGAAAGAAGTAGACTCAGATGAAAGTGAGGCCGAGTTGGTGATTGATACCTCAAAAACTGAAAAGAAGACTCCTAAGGTTAAAAAAGAGAAAACAAAACCAGCAAAATCAAAACCAGAAGAGAAAAAGGAGAAGTCATCAAAAGAAGAGCCAAATAAATCAAAAGCAAAGACAAAACCTGTGAAAGATGAACCCAAAGTAAAAGAAGAATCTAAAATGGAGGACAAAGCGGTATCAGAAAAGAGTAAAGATGAAGATGCGGTGAAAGAGGAAGCCATGGAAACAGGTGGTGGGTCAGAGAAGGAGGGTGAGCAGGACTCAACAGAGAAGAAGGCAGACAAAGCTCGCAAAAAAGAAGAAAAAGAAAAGGAAAAGGACAAGAAACGATTGGAAAAGGAGAAGAAAAAGCAAGAGGAAAAAGAACGATTAAAGGAAGAGAAACGGAAAAAGAAAGTGGAAGAGAAGAAAAAGGAACTTGAAGAAAGGAAGAAAAAGCAAGAAGCTGCAGCTAAGAAGAAGGAAGACGAGGAGAATAGGAAACAGGAAGAGAAAAGGAAAAGAGAAGAAAAGGACAAGAAGAAACACGAAGAGGCAGAGGTGAGTATTGGAATATTCCAGTTGAAATCCATACACCCGCTATGGAAAACATTTCCTTAACCCTAACAGGACTGTGTACTACAAAGTACTACTTGATATATGTGCTGTTTGTGTGTGCATCCCACGTGGTGTGATGACGCAATCGCCCTAAGTGATATAGGCACGGTTTCGTGACAAAGTGTCGCTGACCCAGTGCTTGCCATGCGAGGGGTCTCGGGTTCAAATCCCACCCAGAGCAAACATCTTCTTTCTTTGTTTTCTCGCTTTATTCCTTCCTTCTTTCCCTTCCCGTCGCCAAAAAGGCCTTAGGCGGTTAGGGTTAGATTACTACAATCAAACTCAATATAGGCTTCCTTAACCCCAACAGGACTGTGTACTACAAGCTTCCTTAACCCTAAGAGGACTGTGTACTACAAAGTATTACTTGATATATGTGCTGTTCGTGCATGCATCCCACATGGTGTGATGACGCAATCGCCCTAAGTAATATATAGGCACGGTTTTGCTGGCCAGGAAAGCTCAAGACCCGTTGCAAAGTGGCGCCAACCCAGTGCTTGGCATGTGAGGGGTCTCGGGTTCGAATCCCACCCAGAGCAAACAACTTCTTTCTTTGTTTTCTCTCTTTATTCCTCCCTTCCTTCTTTTCCCTTCCTGTTGCCAAAAAGCCCTTAGGCATTTAGGGTTAGTCTTCCACACAGGGAGTGTGAATTTCAAATGGGGTTACCTGAATGAGTGACTCCATTTGAAATCCACACCCCATTGTGGAAGATTAAAGGCCATATGGGGCATATGGATTTCAGCCCAATATTTCAATCAGAATTCACTTCTATCAAACATAGTTTGCATAGCCACCACTATTTTAGTTTTAATATTCTCACAACTAGACAACTTAGAATTATAATCATCAAATAAAATACATGCTTATTCTGTGCAATTTAATTTGTTAAAAATGCCCAGAATTGTACGATGGCATGGCTGTATTGGGTTGCACTGGGACGGAGTGTTTGAGGCATGGAAATTGAATGGCTCAGTGAACTCTTGTTCAGTAAACAGGTGTGATGGGAACAGGTTAATACCAAACATAGAGTAGTGAGATATTGTCCATTGAACATCTTAAAAACAATAGTAAGCAAGGAATTTCCCAATGCATTTATTGATTTTTTTTCTACCTTTCAAGCAAGCAACAGGGACATGTAATATACGAGATAAGTGTAAAGCTTATTTTTCTGTCCAATATCTCAAAAAGTGAAAATGCCAACATTACAACACTTCTGTGGTTGATGATCACATTTGTTAACTACATGTAGGCCTATCTAAATCCTCATTAATTAAATTGTTACTTTTCTTACAGAAAAGAGAAAGGGAAAAGAAAGAGAAGGAAGAGGCAGAGAGAAAGAAAGAGTAAGTCTTAAGTCTGTAAATGAAATGAATCCAATTGATGTATTATATGTGACACGATCTGGTCCATGGGGGCCAAAGGCGGCAAATTTGAAATTGAGATAAAGGCAAGAATATGGAGTACAAAAACAATAAAATACTTAAGAAAATACACATCACAAAACCTCATAACTTTAGAACCAAATATGCTAGACCTTTGGTGTTTTCAGTATATGATAGCCTAATGTTACTACTAAGATAATAATTATAGTAACTCAATTTTCAAAAATGCTTCCTTTGGCCCCCATGGAGCAGATTGTGTCACATATGCATTTTATCATCAAAAAGGAGAACATACATGAGGTGCTAATAAAAATTGCTGGCACATTTTTTCAACACAATTTTATATTCTATTTTTCACCTTGGCGAGGTAGTAATACCACTGGGGCAGCTCAACCCGTTGGTCGAACATGCAATGTATGCACATGTTTAAAGAGGCCTTCGCTGTCGTAGTGCACGTTAGCCTGGGCTCATACACCTCTAACGTGTACTACGACAGCGAATATGCACATGTTTAAAGATATGCATGCGAAATAGCTGCCTCATTGCGTTGACATCATTGCCTTGCCAAGGCCAAAAATAGTAATAACATATGATTGTGACCTATCCTAGCTGTTTTCATGCCATCATGACTGTACACCTGTTCTCAATTTGTATGTACTCGTAATAGCCTCTATGTTGGGGGAGCTGTTACAGTAATATGGAATAACCATGTCATTTGAGTCACAGACTGTTTGGTTTAATGTTTTTTGTTAAAAATATTATATTGTGTATTAAAAGAAGTCTAAAGAAAGAAATGAATAAAATGTATGAATCTCATGTTGATTACAGGTTAGAAAGGCTGGAGAAACTGGAGAAGAAGAGAGCATTATTGAAGAAAAAACGTAAGTGGATTTTTATGCTCAAAAGTGTTTTCTGTTCACTTGAAAAAGGAGCTTTGTCTAATTTCCTCTGCTTAAGGTCACTGTATGATTTCCTTCAATAACAAGGTGGTAAAAATCAGTTGGAAGATCCTTTGTATTTCATGTTATTATTTTGGAAAGCGCTTGCAAGACTTTCTTATGCGCTGTATCAATCTCCTTTCATTCATTCCAATTCCCAGTGAAAGCAAATATAAAAACAAAAATGATTATTTGCTCTCTCCTTTACTGCATTGGAATTATTATTATTATTTTTTTAATTATTATTTTGTCGGCAGAGTGCTACACTATTGTAAGTGCAGTTTGGACAATTTTTCAGGAGGAGCATATTTGTGTTTTGCATAGCTGTTTGTTTCCATGTAGCCATAAAATGAGAATGTAAAGCAATTTAATTTTGATAATATAAACTATATAAATGGTATTAAAGTTAATAAATAGATGAATTATTTACTGATTTAGATGTTGTAAGTGCCACAAACGATAGTGTTGCACTCAAATAGAAATTAGTGTAGAGCGCAACACTATTGTATGTGCCACATACAATAGTGTTGCACTCAAATAGAAATCTGCTGTAGACTGTCTGTATATGCTACCTTGGGCATCATGGGAGAACAGTAAAATACATTGAACAAATTAAATAAACAAAGCATTGATTGTGCAAGGTATTGAAGATGCAGAATTTTTATATCTCAGCATCTCACACAACTACCAACAAAGGTAAGGAGCCTGCTTCCAAAATTATCTGGCAAAATCTGTACCTCTTCTACCTATAACCTTTCTTGACACTTTTATTTTTCAGTGGAGAAGGCAGACAGTGCTGAGGTGGCACTAGAGCAGCTTCACTTCCAACTGAAGAAATCATTATCATTAGAAAGCCCTGTAAGTCATTTTTCTGAACATTTTCTTTTTTGTAATTGTAAAATAATGGTACTGAAAACTCTAAAACTTTAATTAGCATACAATTCGGAAATATTTGTCGCCATGTTGTCCTCATCTAGCTAGATCAAGACACAAACATGTGTATGAAACAAAGCTGTTGTTTATGATATTTAATGATTGGGAAGCCTGTTTCACATTTTTGGATATCTGATACCACCAGTGTTACTTGAAATGTTACATTAGATACAAATAAAAGGCCAGAAAAAGGAAAAAGAGACATTTCTTTTTCTATAGACATCAGGAATCCCGTTTGGTGATTTAAGGATTTCAAAAGCAAAAGATAAAAATATCTTGATTTTCATTCTTAAATAAATAAATAAAATAGATAAATAAAATTCAATCTTTGTGAAACAGACACATTGATTTTTTAGCCTTAAATGGAAAAAAGTGTTTACTAACATTTGTCTTTGCTTGGTATGTCTTTTAGGACCCAACAAAATGTGTAGACATCATGACAAACATTGAGAACCTTGAATTAACACCAGGATTACTCAAGAAGAACACAGACTTTGTACAGACGATTAAAAGAGTAAGTTGCAGGAATATATTTGAGTGTCAGTGTAAAAGTAATGAAAAGAGATTTGGACTCTTGAAAAGAATGAGATGGTGATGCAGTTAAAAGTTACAATATGACAAGGGGTCAAATCCATCAGATGTAGAGAGAGTATGTCAGAGTGGTAATGCATGATGCGTGGTTCAATCTATGTAGGGCAACTTGCTAAAGTTTGTTCGCCTTATAATAGATGCAAATTATTCAGCTAAACTGCACGTCAACAAAGTCACAACACGCTCACATAAATTCACTTCACATAACATGCACCAATTATGCAACGCTCAACTAGCGTAAGTGCTGCGTCCCATTTGCGTACACATCATTCTATATCAATACACAATGTATTTTCCCCTATTATAAGCCAAACAAACTTTAGGGTAGGGGTGTCTTTTTAGTGGTGACGTCTATAGATTAAATAAAGTTTTCCACTCACAATATCCTCATAATTCAATTTGAAATAGTAGTGCTCCATCAGTCGGAGTAGACATCATGCCAAGTAAATTTATCTGAAAATCATTGCTGTAAACCAAACATCAGTGGCTGAAAGGAGATACTATCCAATTTATGTGGTTTTCCATACACCCAGGAGATATGATCTTAATCTTTCACACAGGGAATGTGAATTTCACTGGAATAGCCCACTGATATTCATTTCTACATAAATGTTCACAACCTGGAATCAAAATAATTCTTCAAGGAAGACCCAAGTGTTAGGTCCATTAGGTCAAAGGTCATGTGCAATCTGCAAATCATGTAATTCTGGGTATAAGAAATATTACTAGGTGGATTTTGATGCAACTTGTCTTTTCTTTCAGATTCGAAAATACAAGTCAAGCGATCGAGTACGTAAAAAAGCAGACTACCTCTACAACAAACTTAAGTCTATATTTCTAATGCAAGAGAGTGAGGTGCCAAAGAAGGATGAGGAAGGTGAAGCGCAACCAGACGCCACTGTCATAAAACAATCAGAGACAACAACTGATGGAAAGACTACTGATGCAAAGACAGGCAAGTGATGAAGCAGGTTTAAAAAGTAGAAATATGCTGCAGTTGCATGGCAACTTTGAAATTTGAATAGTTTAACCGTGTACATATTTGGTATGTCATTGTGATCACAGCATACATTGTAGTTATCAATATAATTAAAGACCGAATTAAAAAGACTAGTTTGCGTATGGCCATGTTGTAAACTAGCAGCCAGTGTTACAGGGCCTTTGGGGAAAATGATAAATAGAATTGTAAACCAGGACTACTTTCTGATATATTATCAGAAATGCCAGTTTTCAGGAAATTTTGTGTGGAAGAATAAGATCATGTCTTCCATAGGGGTGTATGTATAGCCTATTTTGGGGCAACATGGCATGGCATCTCTATAATATTTATGATTTATTATGAGATAAAAAATTAAATGTATTGCCTTCCTTTTCTTCTCAGATGATACAAAAGAGGATGCAAGTAATGGAAAGACAGAAGTCGATGGCAAGAAAACAGATTCCGGTGAAAAGCCGTCAAGCAGGAGTGAAGAGACTCAATTTGATGTACATAAGGATTTTGTTATACCAGGACTTGATCTTTTGAATAAAGACTCTGATCAAGAAAGGAACAGTGAACATCCTCAAAATGGTCTGAAACAGACTAAAACTTCTGTAACAGAACCTTCGTCAAGACATTCCTCAGTACCTCCACTACGGACTCATCCTCCTTCACCTCCTCAACCCAGTTCAGGGGTTAACAATATTGTTGAGAGGTACCTTAAAAATGCACAAGCACAGCAAGCAGAGCCACACCGTAGGGGGCCTAAGACACCCCCAGATCCTGAGGAAGAAGAATATGATCCAGCAGCACCTATTGATGACTCTGAAGAGTATGATCCCGCCATTCCAATCACAGACTCTGAGGATTATGATCCTCGTGCCGGAGATGATGATAATTATGGTAGGAGGCGTAGTGACGCCATGGAGACGGAGGAGGAAGAGGAAGGCGGTGGAGGGATGTTTGACGAGGCACCACGAGAGGATTTGATGGAGAGAATAGCCAAGATGAGAGGGTTGTTTGGACAGTCAGATGACAGTGGGCCCATGGGTTATGAGAGTGGTGGCAAGAAACACAGACACAGGTTGGTATGATTCTTTATATTCAAAGGTGAAATTGAGAATAAAAATTTTTAATCAAAACGTTAGAAAGTTCAGGAGAACAGACAGACATGCAGATCAAGAGGTAAGGGATATCGGAGCGAGACAAAGAAAGGCATGAAAAGTTTCCACGGAAATTTGTGTTTCCCATTAAATTGTTATAACGTTTCCGGAATTGATGTATTTCAGCATAAAAAGAGCAAACTTTTGTTACAGGGTGATTAATCCCTGCCGTAGCCTATTCCCCGGACAAGTTCCTAATATATTTTCACTGCCGCCCGCAAGAGCTTGTCACTTTCAGTGTTTTTGTATTGCCGCTTTCATGCCTGCATAGAGGAGAAATAGAGTATGCTTAAATTGTTCAGATGTGTGACTGTGTGAGTGAGAGAGATGTGCTATAGTCTGTTATCTTCCTTGAGTAAAATCAAATTTTGAGATTTTCTCAAAAAGGAATCTGTTATGCTAGTTGGATTCCTTGCATCATTTCCTTTCTGAAAATGTATACATTTATATACTTCTCATCATTACATTTAAAGATGCAATAAAAATGAGTATCTAAATTGCTTACTCGAGAAAGGTATACAGACTTGTGCATTATGAAATTTTTCAGTCCAGATAAAACTAAACATTGGTTTAACCATTTCTATTCCCACAGTAGAGGTTCACGATCACAGGACATGAGTGCTATAGACCAAGCCTTCAGTGATGATAACATGGATCTGAGTGATTGATGATGACGAGGAATCGGTATCCCAACTCAAAGTCAATGTACCACCTCAAGATCTGCCTCGGTGCAAATACTGTGACCTAACAGGGACATCTACATAGCAGGTTTTATGAAGAATGAGATGGAATGTTGTATCTACACAGGTGAAGCACATGTCTGTATGGTTAACTCTCTCCAAGCGGGTTTCAACAACAAGTTACAAACCTTTTTTTTAATTAAAAAAATTTCAGATTTGCACATTTTCATGACCATATTTGGAATCAGCATAAAAAATGAATTGGAGGGGTTCTTGAGATAGCTCTTGATATTTTGAGAAAATATCTCCCGTTGAAGCCTATGGCTAGCACACAGAGTATAAAATAGACGTGTTGATATCCTATATCAGAAGGTGTTTTTTCTCAAAGTGACATGATGTATCTTCACAGGTATACGCCTCGTGAAACGGATGCATGCACCTGTTTGGTGCAAAAGACTTGGTACAGAAGACAGCGTATTCCTAGTATTTGAATATAAGGGATGGAATAGAGATGGGTTAGACTCGCATATTGGTGTGGACAGAATGAAATGGAGCTATAGGTATTCAGCACCACATCAGAGTCCCGTTGAAATGTGCATATCTTCATATGTGATCAATGTAGAGATTCAGTTTAGGGTCAGTATGTAGTCTGATGCAACCAGAGGTTAGGTCCAAAGAGATGAGACTCTGCCATGTTTGAATGTCACTCATGGAGGGCTATTATAGTAGGAATTTCAATTGAATGAACGCAGCTTTCAACAGCTACGCCAGTGTGTGCGACTGTGCATGAGTAACGGGGAAGTGAATCCAACCATGCCAACGCATTTGTGATTAGTTAGCATTGTATCTAATATTGTGTCTAGGCGTCAGTGGTTTGAAATATGCGATATACGATCATGGTTGGATCGAGTACAGCTGTTAAAAACTGCTTTCATTCAACTGGAATTCCTACTATAGTATACCTGGTTATTTCGCAAACCTTTGTAGCACTTATCAATACAGATGCAAATTATCATTTAATGTTGGGTTTTGCCTCCATGTCTGACACTCTAATATGGTGGATTTACCACAGCAATACGCATGGGTAAGTCTGTTCTCTTCTGGTATAACCTCTTTCAGTTCCCTGATGCAATTTTGAGCTCATATGATTGGCTTCGTTCGGGGTTTGATGATTTATTCGACCAGTTGTCCCCATGGCACATTTTTACTGCAGAAGCAATCGCTGCAGAAAACTTGCTGGCTTGGGTTTGTCGTAAGCAAAACATCAAACTATATCCTGGCCTCTTTCGAGTATGACTATGTCAGGGGCATGACATCTTTGTATATCGCTGTAGCTGGATCCGACTAATGAACGCAGCACAATTTTTGTTATATCTTGCAGATAGAACAAAGTTAAAAGTTACTTTGTAAATGAAAAATGCTCTTTGTGCAATGGGTACCTTCAATTCAGTTGACCTTTTTGGTAAATCCCATAATTCCTCGCATTTGGACCTGAGATGTCGTAATTTGACGTCATGCCGACTTGCAATGTGCAGTAACAGTGTTCGCTAAACGATATGCACATCTGCCATCAGCGTGACGTCAAGACAACATATCTGGTCTAACCGCAAAGAATTACGGGATTTACCGAAAAGGTCAATTGGTAAAGTTGAAATTGATGATGTGTACTTGAGTGTGGAGAAATATGTACTATAGTCAGTCAACTCAGAAGTATAAAGTAAATAGACCTTGGAAATTGGAGGTATAAGAATAATTATTTCAGTGCAATGGTGTGTAAATGCTTCTTTGGAATGCCAATTGCTGCACAATTTGTACTTTAAGCGTCACATTTTTTAACACGCTACACGTGTGACGCAAAGCATTGACCCGATGCCACATATTTACTTTGTACTTCTGAGTTGACGGACTATAGTGGTTTTTGCATCATGTTGAATAACTGAGTACTACAAACCATCCCTACATAACATGTGAAATGCTTTGAGTAGTGACCAATGAAAAAAGTGTCTTTTCATTGTAAAAACACTACAAAGGGATGAGGATGGTTTATAGAGGGTGATATTCAACACTATGCAGTGATCACAACGGATTGATGCATAAATTGTCATTTTAGTGTAAGAATGTCAGATCTCCAATTATAGCTATTTTCTTAAACTTTGTAGCATTTTTACGGTGTCAAATTGGGGTAGTGGTTTCTCAAGCTGGCTCATACAGCAACTGACTGGCATCTTAACCAATTTTTGTATTTTGTGTTGTATTATGCTGTTTCAAAATCCAAGATAAGACAGTGGTTGTACACATGTGATGTGATCAAGGGCAATGAGTCTAATCTCACTAATATTGATTTTTGAGTTATTGTGTGCTCAAATTCTTTTGTTTCTTAATGGTTTCTGCATCTGATAAAATGCCTGTATATTGGGGATATTAAGAATTTCAGTTTTTGACATTAGAGTCATTTACCTTGATCACATCACACATGACCTTTTTTACACTAAGGGACCATTCACAAACACTTGTTAGGGGGCTGATGCAAAAAAATTTCATCACGAAAATTTTGGGCCCCCCCTTACAGACCTCAAAAATTTCAGGCCCCCCTTTTGACATGAAAATTATGGGTCAACCCCATAGAAAAGCATATAAACTCAATTTTCACAGGAAAATGTGTGGGCATTTTTTTCAGGCCTCCCCTTAGTTGGGTCAAAACTTCTCTGGGCCCCCCTTTTTGCATCAGGCTCCCCCTAACAAGTGTTTGTGAACGGTCCCTAATATCAAACTTGGAAAGTAATGTTATCTTACCTATGATGGATGTTCAAATAAAGTCACAGCTGGTAATGTGGCGAGACATTGCTCATTCTTGTAAAAATACAGGTTGTATCAAAATGATTGGTTCCCATCAGTTTCCAGTGATTATGGACATGACTTCCACATCAAAATGCAACATAGGATAAATCCTGGGAATTTCAACAGCAAAATAGGGCTAGACGTATAAGAACAAAGCACTGCTATTTTTGATGAACATCAGAAATAAATAAGTGGTAATGTTTAATACATTCTGCACACTTAAGGCAGTGGAACATTGAAACATAATATTGGTAGCAACTTTATGTAAAGTTTGTTCAGCTTATATTTTAAATTGGTGACAAATATTCGGATTTTGTTACTGTGTGTGGCACTAAAATTCCAACTTAAGCTCTAGTAAATTCACATAACGCCAGTCACACATTTCTTCATGTGCAACTTGCGTAAGTGATGGTGCCCAACTGTGTGTATGCCATTCTATATCAATTCATGTCATGAGTTATATTTTCGCCGCATAAGCGGAGCAAACTACAAACCAGACTTTGCCGTGTGAGGAGAGCTAGAGTGATTGCTCCCCATCACTCCCCTCAAATAAAGCCGAGGAGAGCTTTTTATTGCTTGCCTACCTTTGTTGCAACAATAAAAAACACATATATACAGTACAATAAAAATGCTCTCCTTGTGCTCTCAAGGAGAGCAATTAAAAACTCCCCTGCAAATTTCAAACAGCAAAGCCTGACAAACTATAGGCCCTCCATTTCTTTAAATCTAAATTTATGAAAACTTCCAACAATTAGTGTATTCAATACTATTGACAAGTGCAACTGTTTCATTTACTGTATAAAAGATGGAGAATAATTGGTCCTATCTTTACCAACACTTTTGGCATGCAATATGAGCACCCCAAGTACTCTAGTGTCCTCAGGCCTGACTATGCCATTTGACATGGCCAGTTGGGAACCCATTTTAATAGCTGTGATATAAATACACATCAATTTTGTGTGCATATTATGTATGTGTAATGTGCTATTACAGTTGAAATTCATACACCCTATGGAAGACATTACCTTAATTTCCCACACAGGGTTTAGATACCAAATGGCATCACCCATTGGGAATTCAAAATTCACACCCTGTGTGGAAGACCAAGGTCATGTCTTCCACAGGGGGTATATGGATTTCAACTAGAATAACCCAATGTTATTGCAGATTGAGCATGTAAGAATTGGAAATATATCTATATTTTTGGAATATGAAAAAAATATTATGTTTACTCACACTTTTTCATTTTCATTATAGTGTAGATAATTTTCCATGGTGCACAGATTTGGTCTATTTTGTGACCATAAATAGGTGTTGTATGTATGTAAATCTGTTTTTGCAAATGTGTACATTCTCAGACGACAAAGTGTTTGATTTTCTTGTATTTTAATGACTTTTCTATGCGTAGATATTCTTTTTTCTTCTTTTTTATTTCCCAAATTTTGATCTTTTGTTAAAAGAATCAAGATACTTAATTTAATACAACCAAAGACATTGTTGTGAGTTGGATTATTTATCCATGTATTATCATGACAGAAGGGCATTGTTGTTTGTGGTTTTTTTAAATAACTTTCACACACAAAATTGTAATTTTTTTCATATTTTTAGCTTTTGCAGAGAATAATGAGATCCAGACAGGAATTCAAATTTGGTTTGATTGATTCTCCTAAACTTGAATTGTGAGATTCGCTTACTTGCCATTTGCATACAGCAAGTTAGACACATCACTTGATTCTGGCTACATGCATTAGTGATGCAAAATGTGACAAAATTGAACCCCTGCTATGTACTCAAATAAAGGCCATATCATACATGTACTTAGCAATCGCTAGCAAAGCAGCGTTTTTTGGAAAAGCAATGCAGATATCTGATGGATAAGGTGCTAAGCATGACCTAGCGTCAAATCGCAACAGTTTACTTGAAGGCAACTTTGTCGCTAGTCACAACTGAACGCTAGTAGCGATTTTGAAAACCCGGCCTTCCAGCGTTTGATCACTAGTGATTTTTAAATGCTAGTATGATATCCTTTTAGGAATTTGAAGATGGAAAATAAGATCTTGTCGCTGTTTAAAATCCCAGGTCTGGTGTTGTGAACCACTCAGTCAAACAACTACAGTAGTATCAAAACCACTTACTCATGAGTTCAATTGTGACATGTTTGTGATTCCTGTGTTTACAGGGTTTATCATAACTTTGTTGATACCAGCCAGACGTCTGGTATTTCTTGAGAAATCAACAGGGCGGTACTCGGTCTATGCCTCCATGGGTAGCATGGTCTATGCCCCATGGATAACATGCAATTTGGAATAGATTTCAAATTATTTAATACTTGAGGTTAACAGTTCAGATAACCAAGGTTCCCTGTTCAAGTCTTGTTCAAAATTGAATAGTATCTGTCAATGGCTGGAAAAGAATAAAGTGTAATCAAATTTGAAACAGTATACAATTCCTCTTTTAATTCCATAACAAAGATATCTTTCAAAAAGGTGATGATGTCGAAAACCCAATTTTACAACCGACTTGGCAGTGCATTTAGAGGTCCCATAGATTTATTATTAAAATTTATTTGTATTGGAATGCTAGTATTCTCAAATGTTGCAAATAGTATTCAAAAAAGTAACAGACACAGTGGGCGATTCCATTTGAAATCTATACACCGTCTATGAAGACATGACCTTTATCTTCCATACAGGGTGTAGATTTGAAGGTCATGTCTTCCATAGCGGGTGTGTGGATTTTAACTGGACGAGAGGTATTGTAGAGGTAATGGCTCTGTTAAAATATCTGCCATCGCATAACAATATGTTTTATGTAACAGATTTTGTATTACATATTGTTCCAGACATGGTAGAAAGGGCCCATTCAAGCGTTTGGCAGTGTCAAACATTAGGCTATTCCAGTTGATATCCATACGCCCCCTTATTTTCAAATTTAGATAACCCCATTTGAGATTCACACTCCCTCAGTGGAAGTTTAATATCATGTTTTCCTCTGGGGGTGTATGAAATGCAATTTGAATAGCCCATTCTCAATTATGTTTGACTTTTGTTAAATACTGAATTTGATTTACAGCTCTCTATATAGTTGTGAACTCAGATATTTGGATCCTTTTTTAAAGGCAAATTACCAAAGACTTGAACGAGTCAGTTTCAACCAGTATGTTTAACTGTGTTACTGAGTCTGGGATGTAAGTAGGTAAAATGTTTGCTAAATTTCCTGAAAATCAAACTGCCCTTGGCCAGATGGCCCTGGGCTTGTGCTTCGAACATTTGGAAAGGCTAGGGGATATATCACCTCATCTCATTTTTCTCTCTTATTGAAATATTTGAAAAAAAATCTGGAGATGCAGATATTTGCATCCATTTGAGTACAGACTCCCCAACTCTAATCTCTGTGGACATGTCACAGTCTTCAAGCTCTGGACATACTGTTCATGTTGTTAATTGCACAAAGGTTTAATTTGTGTGAATTTTGCAAATCCAGCCACAACAGCAAACTTAAGTGACCTGCTCTCACTATATGAGTATAATTGCATCAGGGCAGTATATAAGACATGGCAAAATTCATTAGAAAACAAGAAATATTGGAGGAAAGTTTTGAAGACCAAAGCAAGGAGCCACCCCATCCTAACAAGTTTGGTATGGGGTGTAAAATAAAGATTTCAAATCGGGAATATCTCAGAAAGTTATTTTGTCAACTTTATACTCATTTTGTCAGAGCAGGATACAAATGTTCAATAATGCATTGCACTGTGTGGCAAGATTGAGCAACCGCAAAATGATCCAATTGCTGAATGTTACTTTTGCTTCAAATCGCAAAACTGTCTCGACTCCAAAAATATTGGCTTACACAATACATGTAATGTAGCCTTTCTTTGTGGGTTGAATCAGTAATAAAGTATTTGAAAGAAATACTGTAGTAGAAGAACCACTTCATACTGCTTTGCACAGCAAATAATGTAGGTTTTGTAATAATTTGTTTCTCAAAATGAAATATGATAATGTACAGCAACAATTTAAAAAGAAATAAAAACTTTAAAATGTATTGACTACCTTTGTTTGTTGCACCATTTATTTTCAAAATGAATGAAGGATTTAAAGAATGGGCTATACCAGTTGAAATTCATACACCCCTATGGAAAACATGACCTTAATCTTCCACACAAGAAGTATGAATTTCAAATGGAGCTACCTGAATTGGTGATCCATTTGAAATATACACCCCCTATGTGTGAGATTTTGTCATTTCTTCCATAGGCGTGTATGGATTGCAACTGGAATAGCCCAATGTTATTTCCAGATAAAAACTTATTTTGCCACCCACTGACCTGACATAATTATCAACCATTTGTTCCCATACTGACAATGAAATATTTTGGTTATAAAGTCGTGGGCAGAGATGAACTCGGAATATTGTATCTCGTAACCTGTCACTCAAAATAGAAACTCGTTGCTGCTTGACCTTATTGGATCTGGGTCAGGATACATGTGGCATCCTTGGAGAGCAGAATCTTGCCATCATGGCAGGAAAAAATGGGCAATCTGGGAAGCTCATTGCGGGAAATTTTGGTTTTGACCAAAAAATAAAGAAATACATAAGGGAAATTGTCATACTGGAGGGAAATTTGGTAAAGCTGGAGGGAAATTCTGGATTGCTTGCAGGGAAAAAAACATTTTTTCAGCCTGTGCTTGCCATGCGCCTCCAGGATGATGTCAGACACAATCGACATTGACGCAATTAGTATTACTCCCCAAGTTTATCTGTGCCAGCGTCTGTAACTACAATCTTGGGAAAAAAGTATTTAACGCTTGGCACACTGTTGAAATTCCTTGCAGAATTTCTTATGATCATGGAAATGATGTATATTGTGCATGGGAACAAACATGACATATACAACAATGATTTACCCTTCCCTCTCCACATCAATCAATGTTGGAACACATTGGGAAACCGCTGAAGACATTGGCATTTCTCAACATTGAACGGGGGAGAGGGGGTGACGGTTTTCCGATCTTTACACACAAGCGTTCCAAGACTATTTTCAAGATTGTAGGCGTTTGTTCTGATTTCAACATTACAGAATCTACTTCCAAAATTTGTAAAAAAATCCCGGATTCTTTGCTTATGTCACTTTTTTGTGCGGTGTATAAAATTCAATGCACTTTCTATTTGGTGTCCCAATAAGGCAAATCACCTGTAGTTGGAATGTGTTGGGTACAAAATATGGAAAGGCTATACTTTTATTAAAACCTGACAACAAACTGGATAGGTTTACAATAAGATACACCACCCATTAATATTTTAGTTATTCTGGGGCCAAATTCTCATACAATAGTGTAGGCTATATCTTAGACACAGTGTACTACCCTCCATGTAGTGTGGCCATTAAATGTAGCTAACCGCATCTCTAGGTGGTTGTGATCGGAGTCTTATAGTTTTGCACGATGACAAAGCAGCCGCGCATAACATGGGGGTGATACTATTAGTTATTAGATGAAGCGGAGGTATGGTACGGGAAATTATCGTGCGCGAAGTGTCATACTGGGTGAAGCCGAAGGCTGAACCCAGTATGACATGAGCGCACGATAATTTCCGTACCATATCGACGCTGAACCTAATAACAAATTTATCATACCACTAAGTCATTCTAAATGTTGAAATAATTACGTTTTTAATCATTTTAATTGTTGCCAAATAGGAAAAACATTACAAAATTAGATGACTGTTCCGCGTATTACGGTATCGCGTGCATTTTACACGCCCATTTTACGCGAATTGCCTTTATACGCGTACTTCGCCGCATACGCGTATCGTGCTTGCGCATTACGCTCTCACTGACTAGATATAAAGCGTAAAATACGCAGTCACTGACTAGATACGAAAATATATCAGGTTAGCGGTGTTCTTTGATGTTTCCCTTAGTGGTATGATAAATACCATTATCCCACTTATTTTGGTATAATTAAGTAGAGCTTTGGTCTTAAAACGGTATTTATGTAAAGTCTGCACAAAAAGTAACTCAGCTGTTATAAATATGCCTATAGATTCAGAACAAATAATTGTTTTCACAATATTTCAACATAGAGAGAAGGATGATTTATTTACACGCATTTTGATACCCCATTCGTCAAATGTCCTTCAATATTAACAACACCGTAGTTCTTTTACAGAAAAATACCCAAATTTAACAGTTGCAGTTTACAGCGATCAATGGTTATAATGCCAGCACTGTAAACACGTAAAGCCCGCCATTATCTTCGCGCTTACTTCAAATCAATACAAATATTGAAAGCGAGTTTGGGCAAGCGGTGGCAAGCGAGAGCAATCACTCACCTCAAACGGCGAGACCTGCTGTTACAAGACTTAGGCCCTGGTATTCGGATCTTTTGGTGCTAGTATGGAAAATGGCCGACTACCTCTATCTTCCACTTCAGTATTTTGAGTAAAAACTTGACCAAAACAAAAACAACAAACAAACAAACATCACAAGAATGTTCACAAATGTTTGATTCACCTTCACAATCACTTTTTTATTTTAATTCATACATTTTGGTTTCTTACACAGAGCTACTATTAAATTTATAGTTTTACATTTGGTAAGTTTGCTCTAGCATGTTAGTATAATAAAATAGCATGGCAATTATAGTGGCACAACATGATAATCAACCAATTAAAACTACAAATAACACTAAAGTACACTAATTCTTAAGCATGGAGAGACAAAGGCAGCACTATTTATCCATTGAAGTCATGTTAGCCTTTACAAAGCAAATTATATCTTGCACAAAAAGAAGTGTGACACTTGCAATTGATATAAGGTCTGTATTAACATTCAAACAGAAATTCATAGTCAGTGGGAGTGCTCCAGCTTGTAAGAGCTGAAAACACGCTTGTTGAGGTGAGCACTAGCTGGGCGCAAGTAGCGTGTTGTAAGCATAGTGCGTAATACCGTTACTAATACGCCATGCAGTACCAGCAACTGAATGAAACGGGCTTCGTTCATTTTAGAATAAGGGGAGTTTTCATGACCATAAGTTTAGTTACTTATTTTTTCCTAAATAAAACTAGTTTTAGTTATCAAAATAATAATTAACTGACTAAGAATGAGAATAAATGATAGGAAGTATTGTTTTAACTATCCTCTACCGTGTGATAGACGACAGGCAGGTCCAATATTTTATAGAAGTGGATTAAAAACAAAAATTCCTAATGTTTATCCCCTAAATAAGAGTTCTCTAGCAAATTTGTCATGCGCATTTTGATACCTCAATTGTATACAACGAACAAAAGTTAAAAAAAAAAAATTTCGGTTGACTTTTCTTTTAAATACCAATAGCAAACAACACACAGCCTCTATAACGTTCATTCTTCATTTGTTGCTAGCTCTAGTTGGAAGGGAATAACTGATTTTGCCTTTTTATTTTATTTATTGTCACTTAAATGACTGCATCATCACACTCAAAGTGTTATGGAGGTAAAGGAGGTACATGTATGTATCAAAATACACAACAAATTTGCCCACATGAAACACTGTTCCATACTGCCTTATAGCATCACACTTCAATGAAACAGGTGTCTTAATCAATACTTGTGGAATCTATGTTGTAATTGATTTCATAATAATTCAATTTATATCATTCACACGCTTAAAAAAAACACCTGCATGTGTATATGCCTTAGTATAACAATGATGGAAAGTAGAAATTATTTGTTTTAGAAGATACAACTAGATAGTTTTACACATGATAACTTTCGAGAATGATTCAATAAGTATTACAACACAACATCTACGTATTACCCTTTACTACAGTTTGGCGAAATAATAGTAAATAAATAAACACCGTAAAAAATATACTATAGTATATATACAGGTTGAGAAAAAACATTTAAGCTCTATAAATGAAATTTGGCTGTTTATTAAATACCCTACCACCATCCATGTTGATATTCCATGTCACTTGTGTCTGCAAACCTCACATTGATCACATACCAGTCATACTAGTGCAGTGGCGTAACTAGTGTTGGTAGTGCCCAGGGCAAGAAACAAAATTGGCGCCCCTACCCCCACCCGAGAATATCTTAGACGCCGGCGGTGGCATAGCAAGGGGTTGTGGCGCCCAGGGCTAAGGATACATAATGCCCCCCCCAATTCTTGAAACAATTGCACGCGGAATGATTGCCAGTGATTATGGCCCAAAATAGTGGATTTTTAGCGATTTGTTTGGCTTGAAAGGGGGACAAAGAGGAAATACCCTCCCCAAAGTCCCCTTGTTGCCACCACTGAGTGATAGTGCACAAATATGAATCATTCTATAAGTCAACTGAGTGGATGAGGTGGTAGGGTGTACAAAAAGAATTCTACAAACTTACATCTACACTTCTGAATAATAGTTTTAAGCATATAAAATCTTTTGATTCCCTGACCAATTCTGGATACATTTGGTATGTTGATAACTGTACAAAACTTGCGAGTTGATGATATATGTCACCAATATCATAAATCTATCTGTATGTATGTCATTAATCAATTGATTAGTCAATATATAAATTGATGATCAATCAATAAAATAATCAATCCATCAGTCAATGATTACATTTGCTTTATAAATTATGTCTCCTGATTGGTCAGAAATTCTGGATATTACTAAATAACATAAAGGGAAAGACAACATTTTTAAAACTACTTTGATCTTATCTAAACTACTAGATGCAAAGTCATATGAATATTTTAACTTTGCAGCCTCATAGTTGTATATTTTTAAGTTACACATTTGAAATTCAATTATTTACAAAATATATCAATATTTTATTCACATGCATTCTTGTATTACACTGGGAAAAATGATATTGTATATATATAGACGAGAGAATCATACTTTGAATATATAGATCATGTTTTCCTTAGGAGCATGGTCTGATTGTTGGCATGATGTACACTTTCCCGTCACAATACAGGAGTCACTATGAGAATTTTAAACTTTAAAAAAATTGAAATATTCAATGTTAACAAGGTGGTTCTGAACATAAGAATTTATTTTGAATAACATATTACCATTACATCTGGCATACCGATATGATAATCAGGGCCTCAGATTCGACGAGAATCACTGAATCGACTCTCGTAATGATTCTCGTAAAATTTGTTGTGAGAATCAACTTCTTTCATTGAATCATGCAGTAAGTAAAGCGACTCCGATGTTTTTGATTCTCGCAAGCTGGAACGAAACTGAGGCCCTGATAATCAGCAGCAATATTCCTGCTATTGCTGTTTAGCCAATATTTGTCTTGATAAGTTGATAAAATGATTGCGTAGAATGAGATAAAAGAAATACTTGCAAAGAGACATAGCAATTTTCCACCTGATAAGGATGTTTCTTAACGGGTCATACTCAAAATTGTATTATAAAAATGTCACAATTGTAGCCAGTGATTCAAATGAATATGATTACATGGGAAATAGTATCATAAAAAGTAGCCACTGGTTAACTTTCAAATCAGACAGTGCTTCTTTCACAATAATTAAACTTGCTTTGGAAAATCTTAGAATTAAGTCTCAGTACATAATTATAATATAAACTACACTAATTGGTCTTACAATAATAATTGAAGTATATGACTTCTTTGCACCATAGTTTTTGAGTCAGAAAGCCAATGGAATTTATACCTGTAATCGTTAGTGCTGTCATTGACATGCAAAAAAGTTGCGGATGTCAACATAAAATTTGGATTACAACATTTATCAACATTATTTAACTATGACACACGATACTCCTTGAATAAGTTTATCAGGACTGTCAGATGACATCTGATACTTACGAAATAGTGCTGAAATTAATTAAAAATTACCATGTCTTACGTTTAGTAGGTAGCTTCACTGCAATAAAGCTTACATCATTCTTTGCATTTACTGTGTTATTTACTGTGGTATATTACATGTATGATTGTTTATTCAACTTCACTGATATTCTTGACCAAGTCTTGGGCGTACTTTTACACATTGTCAACATGTCGATAAATTTTTCCAACAAGGTGAAGGTCACCCTTATAAGTGGTCCCCTAACCCCACTACAATGCGCTAAAGCAACTATAGACTGCCATATTGCACACTACATGCCCAATGTGTTCAGAATGTGGCAGTAATTTATATATCCAACAGGTTCTTAGGAAGGATTTGAAGGTTTGGCTGTGTAAATTTTAGATTTGTGTACAAAGTATAGGCCATGTGGACAAAAACTGGGTGTGTATTTACAAATTTGGGTGTGTAAAACACCCCCTACACGGCTGGCTGCCTAACCCCTTGATATCCAAGCATGATGAATTTTATAGATGTACTAGAAATGTCTTAATATTGCAATCAAAACTTTGATGTTAGTAACACACTACTTCCAAATTATCAGCTTATTTCCCCTTTGTTAAAGCTAAAAAAACCACTGGGATGTTTTTAAAAATTATTTTTGTATAACATCTACCTCAGAAATAAATGTTCTATCCATGGGTTTACCCAAGCATTGATAATGCACTGTTCCAGTTGAAATCCATACACCCTATGGAAGACATGTCCTTAATCTTCCACACAGGGAGAGGTAATTTCAAATGGGATTACCTGAATGAGTGACTCCATTTGAATCTACACCCCCTGTATGGGAGATTAAGGTCATGTCTATCATACAGGTGTATGGATTTCAACTGGAACTGCCCAATTCATACTTAAATTTGCACTAATGATCAGATCCAAAAGTATCATAGGGGATGGTCTATGCCTAACACAATAATAAAACTAAGTAGTTTTTAATTTAAAAGTTTTAACATTAAATCTGAGTATATTCACATCATGAGTATAGTCACACTTAAAACAATCAAACCCATCTATGTAATACACAATCACCAAAACTGAACAATTCTATCTACTTAATTGATTTTAAAACATTCATTATTTCATATACATAGCACTAGAATAGAAAAGATAATTCTCTTTTACATTAAAAAACACCTGGTCGGACAAAACCAATGACAAGTTGTATTTTTGACATTCTCAGGTTATGATACAGATTTTGATACAAAAGGAAGGTATAAGGAACACAAAAACCCTGTTTATAGCATGTTCAATTTTTGAGTTATAGTAATTTTGTAACTGATACTTGCAAATTTACACCTCGTGCTACAAGTATTTTGAGAAATAAAACCAATTAGACATCTATATGATACACAAGTGCATGGTGATAAAAGTCAATCAACATTTCGTCGTATGTACTTGTGGCCCTTGAACATGTTTAAAACAAAAATGCCGAGAGGTTACTTAGGAGGTTTTGCTTTAAACATGTTCAGGGGCCAATGACATATTGGCAGTTTTTCCTACCTAACAACAATTTGTTTTTATTAGTGATGAAATAAACACATTGAAATATATTTTTTAAGTATTGCACTATTCCACTTAAAATCCATACACCCCTATGAAAGACATGACCATAATCTCCCACACAGGGGGTGTAGATTTCAAATGGAGTCACACATTCACCAGGTAACCCAATTTGAAATTCACACTCCATGTGTGGTAGATTAAAGTCATGTCTTCTATGGGGGAGTATGGATTTCAACTTGAATAGTCCATTTGAACTTGACCACACACAATAACAATAAGAACACAAACTTTGAAAATTGTACGTCTTTAGGAATGCCATCTTTTCAATCTGACAACATGACAACACATCTGACAACTTGTTTCAGGTTTTGTGGAGCCAGGTCACATTTATCTGTCCACTGGAATAATTACATAATGCTGAAAAGCGCCCCCAGTCTATCCACCTCTTCCACCACCGAAAAGTGAGAGTATTATGAGAAACAGATATACGACATCGATGTAGAGATTCATTGCTCCAAATATGTATTCTTCTTCACTGAGCTGATATCGACGCCCTCCAATTAGCAGTTGAGTGTCGTACGCAAGGAACTGCAAAGTTAACAAATTAAAGTATCGTGAATTAATGTTTATCCGAAGTCATCTAGGGAATAGCTAAGGACTAGTATTATAAAGAAATAATTAATTCTTGTTGATCTCAACTCGGGGTAAAGCAACTTTTTTTAAATATGAATGCTACAGTGGTACAGTTGGGAAGGAGTCAATGAACTACTTTCTACAATCTACCTACAGAAAACTTGCATTCAGAGGAGGCTTAAAGGCATTCCTACAATGCACTATGATTGGGAAATTTGATCAATATAACCTAATTTTAAAGGCAAAGTCCCCATTGCCACACACACAAAATGGTATTTTTAAAACTGCAGCCAACGAGCTAATAGTTGAGACTTAGGACTGATATTTGATTTTCTTACAGGAAACATTCATATTGTCCCACTGCATTAATTTTATTCCTAAGTCTCGATGTTTTGAATGTTAAATAATAGGATGAAAACACCAGATATTTGCACACAATCCCAATGCAAGGCATGATCAACTATACCACACATGTACAAAAGCCAGACATACAAGGTCAGAAACCCCATTGGGTTGTGGGAATGTCTTTAAACATCCTCTGACTTGCATTATACCATGGGTATATCTCTGCTATAAATGATGCTTTCTTTGGTGTCAAGCCTAAACTTGTCCCTACCCTACCATCCCTCTTTCATCCCTACCAATGCAATCAATATTAGATACAACTAGGTGTAAATGAGCAACATGGCAAGATTAACTCTCGCCACACGAGTGTCGACCGCAGACGACAAGTTGAAAATTTTCTTTAAAAATTCACAAGTTTCATAATTGTACATTTTCATGACCATATTTGTAATCGGCATGACAAATGCATTAAAATGAATACAAACAAGCCCAGTATTGCTTCATTGGTTCTTGAGATAGCTCTTGATATTTTGAAAAAATATCTCAAAACTTGAACTTTTTATGTTGAAATCTATGACCAGCATGCTGAGCATTGACAGTTATGTAATGCTATTCAAAGTGTGCCAACACTTTTGTTGAGCATTGTAACTCATTTTTGTCACATAAGAGTAAAGTTAAATTTATACTCAATCGCTTTTGCAGAAAAGCGATTCTCATGCATGCTCAGTGTTTACTTTCATTTTCAAAGCGTCAAGCAAGCCAATCAATTGATACAAATCGCCAAGGCAAAAACGATGTTGCTTTGGGGAGTTTCAACTTTCGAGCAATATCGCTTGACATGTAAATGCATCAACCAATCATTTTCTATCAACTGGATCTATTATTTTGCTTATTAATTACCTTTCTCGATTATTAACTTTCGGTGATGAATTGATTCACAGCAATAATTATTGCAATAAATAGCAATAAATATTTTGTGGCATCTATATAAATAAAAGGAAGGTTGCCCATCTTGTGCGCGAGTGTTCTCCGAATTGCCTAGACTTTCGGCTTTGATTTAGTGGTATATTGATCGGGTACATATTGCCATTTTTCCATCGGACATTCGTTTTTGCAAAAATTGATGGTAACTAAGAGAATAACATAAAAAACTGTCGTGTTGCTATGCAAAATCGCATGCAGTGGCATTGTGGGTAATAAGGACAGTGTGAACCGAGTAATAATATTTCCATTAAAAAAACATACGCAGAGCAACATTGCCCTGTTTTCTGCCAACTGCGAGGTGGCCAAGAAATGATTCAGGCTATCTAGATGCACAACATCGCGTACTTTAATAATGATCTTACGAGCTGTTCGCCCCTACGCAGAGCTACGCACCCCATTTTCCGCCACTGCACCGAAGTTGGCAGCCAAGAGATTAAGGCTACGTCGCGCGAATTTTATTATTTATTCTAGGCCTATGAATCGTCAGTTAGTTTTACAGCCAACGGGAGATTGAGGTATATACGGGGAACGCATTGCACTTTATTTGGTTGAAAACGGTCAAGACCAAGAATTGGCCTCAAAATCAGTGAAAATATGGTTAAAACCTGGGGTTAAAACCGGGGTTTTTCCCGGGATTTTTTGTTGTCAAAACTCAGTGATAGCGCGTACCGTAACTAACTGGCAGCAGCGCAGAGCTACGCGCCCCATTTTCCGCCACTGCATCGAGGTTGACAGCCAAGAGATTAAGGCTACGACGCGTGAATCAGGAGACCCGAGGTGGAGGCAGTCAGTGTACAATTTCATTATTTATTCTAGGCCTATGAAACGTCGTTTAGTTTTACAGCCAAATTCATACGGAGATTGAGGAATATATACGGAAATGCATTTGGTTGAAAACGGTCAAGAAATATGGTTAAAACCGGGTGTTTTTTCCCGGCTTCTTTATTGTCGAAACTCAGTGGTAGCGCGTATCGTTAACTAACTGGCAGTGCGTTGGCGTTAGTGCGTTGGCGTACAAGGAATGTGACGCGCACGCACGGGGCGCATATGCATAGGCCAACTTCCGTGCCTGAGAAAAATACTTCATGAGAAAAGGATGAGAACATAATTAAATGCAAATGGGAAATCACACGCTAAGCAGGAAATATGAAAACTGGGAACAAAATATGTAGAAAAAAGCCAAAAGGAAGCTAAAATAATGAGAACATAATTAAATGCAAATGGGAAATCACACGCTAAGCAGGAAATATGAAAACTGGGAACAAAATATGTAGAAAAAAGCCAAAGCTAAAAGGACAAACGTAAGAAAGGGTAGATTTATAAAATAATAAATAATAATAAATAACATCAATAAATAAATAACATGGAAACGGAAAATAACAGCATATATTTATTGGAACAAAATAGATCTATGTAGAAGAAACTGAAAAGGTTACAGTAACTAAATGAAACGTGAGCAAAAACTAATCAGCAAACGTAAGAAAAAAAAGCTAAAATCAGATTAAAATCAATCAGGAAATATAAGAAAAAAGAAGCTAAAATAATGAGAACAGAATTAAATAAATAACATGGAAACGGGAAATCGCAAGCTAAGCAGCATAAAAAAGAAGCTAAAAGGGAAACGTAAGAAAGGACAGATTTGGAACATAATGGGAATTCGGTTAGGCCTAAATAAATAAATACATGGAAACGGAAAATCACTAACTAAATAGCAATTTTTTTAAATGGGAACAAACTAGGCCCATGTAGAAGAAACTGAAAGAAAGAAAGAAGCTAAATGGAACTGCCAGAAGGGGCAGGTTTAGAAAAATAAAATTTACTTTTTCAATGATTCTACTTTTCAGTAATTCCTCCTGTTTTAGTGATCGCTCCCATTTACTCATCTAGCGGGGACCCGCGCGAAGCGCGGGTATCCCGCTAGTTTAGAATATTTTAATTGTCATCTGCAATCGCTACGCCGTGATAAGTATAAATGAAAAAGCGACAAGCGATGCATTGCAAAATTTGGTAATTGCACATGATGTGGGGCCGTAGTGGTCAGCGACAACCTGTAAAGTGTGCTGAGGTTTTTGGATCAACGTCTAGGCGTTGTGCCTGTGCGTAGCGCACTATAAATCACTGCATTTTTTTTCAAAAGCGGTGCATCACAATCGCTCGGCACTCGAGTATAAATTCAGCTTAACTAGACACAAATGCAGGGACTTATTTATGCATTGGCAAGTGACATAACATTAAAGTAAAATGCTAACTGATGGAGCTATCTTGGTTATTTTCCCTATCGCTAATCTTTCTCTGTTTGCTTTGGACATTGGTCTACTAAATTATTGCTACTGTTGACAAACATGCAATATAAAAAGGATAAAAGCTTACCATAGTGAAAAGAACGGCAGCCAACCAACCATAGATGGTGTACAGGATCTGAAATTAAAATCACAAGATAAATCACAATGAAGTTACATTTATGATTAAAATACACAAAATCTTCTGATAATTTTTCAGGCATGCGAATGGCTATTTTGCCTGAAAAAGCATGTGAATTTGACCTTACAAGGCACAAAACAGGCTGAAAATAAATAAAAATGTGTAAAATTGGACAACAAAACTGCCTGAATTCAGGCAAAGCCTGAAAATTCTCATGCCTAATTTTTTCATGTGACTGAAATGATACTGAAGTATGTTTCTTGATTTCAAATTATTTTTCCAATTAAGTTTTTGAGACAAAAATTTCCTAGCAGCTTTTCAAATTCAAAGGAAGAAAATGTGATGCAGATGGAATTAAAAACATAAAAAGTGAAGGTTAAGAAATTTGCATCAGTTATTTTTGTGTATTGTGAAAAATCTAAATATTTTCCTTGGATGGTCACAAAGCAAAATGTTTAGATTTTTCACAATACCCTCAGAACAACTGATGCGCAGCAATGAATTATTTGTAATATATTGTAAAAACATTGTAAATGCTGTATGATATTTTGTAAATATTGTGTATCGTAATATATTTTATAACTATAACATGTAGGCCTATACAATGAGGGCCTGCTTGAAAAGCAGTGCTTGTCACTGAAGCAGTATAACCCTCAATAAAGAAAGAATAAATAAATAAATAAATAATTAACCTCTAAATGATGGCAACTTACATTACTGTAGGTGAAGATAGCAATGAACCCAAAGAGAAAGAGTCCCCAGCTGGCAACAAACAGGAATCCACCACACTTAGTAAAATCAAATCTGGTTTGTATTGAGAAGATGGTTACTCCAATAGTAACACCTGCTGTGATGGCAAGGCACACCAGGACTGATCGACCAGCACCATCCGCGTAGTAACTGTGAGTCAATCAAAATGAAACATTCAATAAAAATACACAAACAAAATACTAGATGTATGCTGCCTTAACCACTTGCAATGAATATGTGACCTGCTCTGACAAAACCAGGAACAAGTTGCATTTTTGGATATTTCGTGATTTGAATAAAAATAGGAGCACTAGACAATAAGCTTTAAAATGATACCAAAATTATATAAATAGCATAAATACTCTTCAAGATATGGACAATTTTGTAAATGATACCTTGATATTATTGCCAAATTGCTATTCTGAGTAATGGGCCAATTAGTTTCCTGCCTTACACAGGATTGAATAGGGATTATCATAGTTCAACTGTTATTTATTGATTAAATAAACCTCTTTTTAATAAGTACTTTCAAGGATTTGAAAGTCCACTTAGTCCCACACTCAAATACCATGAAATTAAGAATTCCAAAATTTAATTTTTTGATGGGAATGTCATCTTTAATGGCATATAACTCAAAGACATGTCTGGCGACTTGTTCCCGGTTTTGTTGGAGCTGGTCACAAATGTAAAAACTTCAGATGATTACTATTATTAATAAACATTATTGATAATGAACAACACAAGGCAGCCAATTTACTTACGGCAGGCAATGGTTTATATTGCATCTTAACTCTTTGTATGTAACCTGCTCTCTCCAAATAAGCGTAAAGTTACAAGTTGATAGTTTTGAGTCCTGATAGCTGCTGGGTTGGTGTTCTTTATATAGGTGGTGCTATCTAAGATGAATATAACTTAAATTATATTCGTCTCAGGTGCAATGCATGCACTACTCTATTTTGTGAAGCCCTTGAATCTTCTAATTCTTCTTCAAATTCTTTAGTCAAATCATGGACGAAGAATATAGAGCACGTAGTGCGATGGACTTGAGATTCCGTTCGCTAGCTATCGTTGGTGGCAGCAGCATTTTTCTGTAATTATATATTCATATTATATCAAGATGGCGGTCGAGTCCCGGTTCTCTGTCTCTAATTCTGTGGTGGCAGCAGCATTTTTCTTCAGTCACGTGATAATGGCACCAGCAGATAATACACAGGGGAAGCCGACAGTGTCCACACATTTTTGTATTGCGCTGGTATATGAGTTGCAATGGCCTGGTCAAATCTACTTTTAAAATGCTAATAGTGTCAGACTCTTACACTGATTTCGACCATTATTATGTTTTCAGAATCTTGCTTCCTATACCTCTCTCTACACACTACACACTACACTATACAGTGAAAAAACCTGATGTTACAGTTGAAGAAACCAGTAAACAGAATATTTAACTGGCTTAGCTGTCAGCATTATAAAGACCCATAGAGTGACATTTCAAGCTCTTTAAGTAAATGTTTGAATAATGGTATTGTATGCACAATCAGGATATGGTATCATCTAACTGCTTTCAAACAAACACACAAACCCTCAGTGGCGTAGCCGCCAGGGGGGCAGGGGGGGAATTTCCCCCTGGCAAAAATTGCCTGTTTGGGCCCCCGCCCCCTAGCACAAGGAAAAAAGAGGAAAAAGGAGAGAGAGAGGAAAAAAGGGAAGAGAGAGGGAGAGGAGGGGAAAAATGGTACTATATATATATATATATATATCAAAATGTGTTGCTTTTAGGGCGCTAGCGCCTATAATCCTTTTTATTGGGTCAACCTTTTTGGGCTGTTGAGGAAGGGGCGGCAAAATTTTTGTTTGGTGGATTTGGGCCCCCGCCCCATACAGGCTTGCCCCTCCCCCCATGGAAAAAATCCCAGCTACGCCACTGCAAACCCTTAAGCTTTACTCACCTTGTTATGGTTCCCGCAAGGTAGGATAAAGCCAATGTCTGCAACAAAATATCACATCAAATGTAACAGAAGTGTCAAAATATTTACTATTTCAACTTGGTAGCATATATAATTTTTAGCTCAAATCAGAGCCCCTCTCATGTTAGTTGTGAGCAACAAAGTAAAGCTTTATGAAGAACAATCTATAATATCATTCAATTAACTTAGACACATGGTTTAAAATTGTTTTATTCAAAACTGTACTGTTCTTAAAAATGTCACAAAGTAAATGTTTTAACATCCTTGGCCATTTTTTACAGCAACCAAATCCCAAGGTGGCAACATATATAAAGGGCTGTATTTATAAATATAGGATTCCAGTATATGTAAACATAATATGTGACACAATCTGGTCCATGGAGACCAGAGGGCAGCAAATTTGAAATTGAAATAAGGGCAAAAAATATGGAATAAAAACCAATAAAATACATAAGAAAATAGACATCACAAAACTTCATAACTTTAGAACCAAGTATGGTAGACCTTTGGTTTTTCAGTATATGCTAGCTTAAAGTTTGTATAAGGTAATAATTACAGTAACTCAATTTTCAAAAATGCATCCTTTGGTGTCCATAGACCAGATCATGTCACATATATTGTTAAAATTTTGATAAATATATAGGTAACATTTTGATCATGATACTTACAAATACGATAAGAGCAATGAAGTTACCAGGGAATTTGCGTCGAACTGATGGGCAGCATGCCAAGGCAATGTAAGTCGCCAGGAAAATGGCGCTGATGGGAGAGAAAAAAAGAAACACAAATTAAGTTTATTTTCTCTGAATGAGATAAGCAGCAAAGGAAGGGGGAGGTATTTTTTAAATCACAATAGTATGCCAGGAATATGATATATTTTATCTCTGAGAACTTTTGAGTCTTTATCAAAATTTTTCTGTGAGTTCAAAGTATGAATGTCATATTGTCAGGGATTTCATACTTTTTTCAGTCAGCAAGGATTATATGAAGCAGCCACCCAGGCTTTTTTTACCCCATGGTTGCCCAGTTTTGGCTCCTGGTGTGTCCAATATTTTACACTACAAACTATAGGTCCAGGCATACTTAATATAAGGCTTGTCAGTCAGAAAACTAATTCTAGGGAACTAACTTGTAGCCTATATTTTTAGTAAAGGCAAATCAAGAATTGAACCCAATTTATTTTCTGCAGCTCTGATTTTTTTCTGGGAACAGCATGGTGCCAGCACACTCCAGTACTTTTCAATGCCCTGGGAATGCCAAAGATCATAAAAGAAACTAAATCCTTGTCCACTTCTCAATGTGCCACAAAATCAAAGACTGGTTCAAACCCCTTTGTACAGGATCAATTTGGTGAGCCTAAGTTGCACGGTTTATGATTGATGTGACTGTAGTGAGTAGGAAATGTTGTGTATATTAATTTTTGTTTATACTATTGTATAACCATGTATTGCCTGAATTAAAAAGTGGCCTTCACTTTGTGTGCTAATATGGCTTGACATACCATTTTGATCTGCAATGCTAAAAAAAAACTGTTACAGAGATCTGTAGGTAAATAATAGTTGATGAAGAAAGACTGTCATTAATAACAGATTATACTTACTATGATGCCCAATAGACACCCTGGTTCTGCTGAACAAAGTTTCTTGTCCCGTCACTAGAAAGATGAGAAAGAAAAATATTTAACCTTGTCATGAGAATATCTGGAGAGGGTTCAGTATATATGCTCTTACTTATTTTAAAAATTGGGGACCTAAACTCAATTTATAATTGTAACACAGCAATTTGTAACATGGAAGTGCAATTCTTACAGTTAAAAAGATTGCCATTGGTGTTGAAAGACATCAGAATAATACAATTTAGAGCTCATTTTGTGGCTCTCCTGGCCTAGATTTTGTGGTCTCCTGGCTGATCAAACATGTCCATTCATAAGGCCTGTTTATTTGGAGCATCCTGGATTTTCAAGTGATTTCACAATGATCTTCTGGCAAATTACCCTTATATAACAACATCCTGTCTATCTTTCTTTAGGTCTGTTTCAGGGAAAAGTTTGCCTAATTATTGGTCGTTAGAAATAGAATTAGGAAACTTACTGGAAAAAGAAAAGACAAACGATTCCAACTGTTACCAGAAGTTGCACTGTAAGTATTGTGTAGACTTTCCGAATGAAAACTCTGCGAATGTTTTTATCAGTCGACATATCACCTGTAGTGAAGCCTTCTTCCTCATCTCCTCCTCTTGCCATGGGGGTTGTTGATGAAGGCTCTGGTGCCACTCCTCCTTGAGGATATGGGGATGTACCAACTATATGAAAACATGAAGATATATTGAGGGTTCAGAGAACCAGAAAGACTTAACTCACTATGACCAGCTCTCACAAAATGAGCGTGAAGTTGGCAAAATAACTTCTGAGATATTCCAGATTTGCAATCCTTATTTTATACCCTTTAAACTTCATACCAAACTTGTTAGGATGGCTTCTTGCCCTGGTCTTCAAAAATCAATATTTCTCCTTAATTTCTTTTGTTTTCTATTTATTTTCTTCATGACTAATGGACTGTATCTTCTACAGTGTCCTGTCAACTTAGTGCTCAGTTTGTGGGAGCAGGTGATTGTGAGTTGCAGATTCCAGAAAAATACAGCACTAATTTTTTGAAATTAAAAAAAATTACGAAAAAATTACAGTTTGTTATCCTTAATATGCAAACCACAAAGCCCAAACTAATATTTACCTCTTCATCTATCACATAGTATAAATGGAAAACCACTGCAAATTATAACAGATTTTTTTTTCAAATTGACTGTGAATGATCCTAATAATCTTAGCACTTCAGAATAGGTCCAGTGGTTCTCCAAAGTCACCGAAAACATTGAAAACAATATTTAAAATAATTTTTTTACCAATATTTACCGGATATTATAAAATCGATATCGGATATTGGATTGGTAGACAAATGCCATATCGGTTGAGCCCTAAATCTAAATTACACTGTTTTATTATTTCTTTTTACATACCATAGCCAACACTAGGTGGTGCTGTTCCTGGAGCATATGCTGGATCATTGTAGACTTGGCCCTGCTGAGGAGGATAACCCTGAAACTGTCCATCGGGAGGTGGCGGGTAGCCTCCTTGTTGCGGTGGGTAACCACCTGGTGGAGGGTAACCCCCTTGTGGAGGATACCCTGGTCCTGTAGCTTCTGAATATGGCGGTGGTGCTTGTGGATTTGACATGGTGATCAGCTATATTCGTATTATAATTTTATCTATGAAATTGAAAAGAAAAAGAGACATAATAAAGCTATTATTGTGAAAGATATCATCCTCAGGCAAGGTATCCAAGCGATAGAAAGAGACTGCAAATTATGAATGTTTGAAGACTTTTATTATTGGAATGCTATCTGTTTCAATATGGCCCAGTATCCAAAATTACCCTTAGGTCCGGAATTCTAAGGCTATAAAAATAGAAAATCTGTCTCATACATATTTGGTAAAAAAGCCAAGCTTGGCTATTTGGGCGACATTTCACGGCTATTACCCACGACTTGGGCTTATATTTTTTGGCAATCCTGGCTGGGCATTGTGTCACAAAATACAAAATGTACTTCGCAGAAACTCTGACCATCATTGGGGCTGTAGTGCTTGGCGACAACCTGTAAAGTGTGCTGAGGGTTGTGGATCAACATCTTATTTTTTTTAATGATTATTATTGTATGGTGCCTAATTGTTTAAAAAAAAATTTTTTTGGGGGGGGGGACAAAATAAGTATTTTGAGGCAATGGGGAGGTGAATATACAGGGTGCCCATTTGCCCAAACAGTTTACCTCTTATTCTACCTGATTTATACATGAACATGTAGCATCGGTTTCACAATATTAAGCAATGTATGCTACTTTCATTTTTAACACATTATAATATAGGCAAATAAAAGTTTTGCCAAATAGTTTTCGCCTTAGTGTACATGTATACACATATGAAGTTTCACTTTCAATTTTCATTCATATATTATTTATTTAGTTCTTATTTAACCTGGGGTGACCAATCAATGCACTGGCACTGTTCTCCCTTGGTTCCTAATGTACATGCCATGATTTAGGTCTGAAGGGGGGGGGGCTGAAAAAAATGTGAATTTTTCTTTTTGCATCAGCCCCCCCATTACAAGTATTTGTGAACGGTCCCTTGGTATCTCGGATGTCAGCTAGATTATAGGGAGGTTTCATGTACGCCACGGGTCACTAGCCCTGGAGGCACAACAACGATATTGGAGCACATGAAAATGAAATATCACCTACAGAGTGCTAATATTCCTTACAAAGCATGGGTTTGAATAATGTGCCAAAGATTCACAGAGGATAATAATAGTTTGTTTGTCCTCCACCACACTTGACTGACTCTCAATGCAGGTCATTTTTATCAACCTTTTAACCTTTCGTGCAAGCGCCCTATAGATACAAGCCAATGCTATGCTGTTGAAAAGTGGGGCAAAGTTAACCAGGGCTTGAAATAAGGATTTCAGATCCAGGAGCAATTTTGGGTGTATTTGTGTAAATATTGTCCCTGGTCTATACAAATACACTCAGTTCTGTTTCAGAACCAGGAGCATTTTGCCTTTTAGCAGGGGTAAATTTGTCCCTTGCTCCTGCTTATGTCAAGCCCTGAAGTTAACACAAATTACAATAGACTGTGTGTGCGTATCTCCATTTTGTTAATTACTGTTGTACAATTAAATATGTCCATTTAATATTCAATTCTCGATCACTTGAATGAACACGATCAACATGATAAATAGAAATGGTCATCATCGTCATCATTGTCATAATCATCAAGGTCGCATTGCTGAGCTGAGCTAGACAATGTAGAAGTCACAAGACTATTTAAACGCAATATACATTGTAATAACATTTACGGTACCAACTTTTCTATATATTGCGCCATGGTTTTTGACATGCAGCTCCTAGCTAGTCTAGCTGAAATCATGGACGCAACATGCATGTTCCATGAAGAAAAGTACAGTAAAGAAAATGTCAGTTTGTAAATGTAGACCTGTAATTTCAGATAGCATCTCGAGCTACATGTAAATTAAGTAGTTCTTGGCCAAACTGGAACACTATGAATGCTAGTGGCTCCGCGATAAACACACACGGACACAGACATATGATAACAGTAAACATGCGCCTTACACGTTGCATAAAGTATTATTCAGATTTCCTTTTACAAATTAACCATCGCGTATACGTGCGCGCGACGTCAAGCGCGTGCATTGGACCATGTGCAAAATAATACGCGCTGGACGGCTAGCAGTACGCTTAATTTGTAATGCTTCCGTCAATTGCAAGCCCGGCTACCAGGGACCCGGGCACAGCGGGGACGTAGCGGGGGAGATTACCAAAGGAAATTTTAATAATCCCCGCTATGCCCCGGGTACCGGGGCACAAATTGTGGGTGAAACCCCCGGTACTGTCCCCGCCCATGGCAGCCGGGTTTCAACGTCGCTGATTTCCCCACTATGAAATCAGCAGTAACACTCGGGTAACAGCCCGGCTACATAACGGTATCATGGCCCGCTACCGGGACGACTGATTGTACATCCCGGGTACAGTCCCTGGTATAGTCCCGGGTACCGGGGACGTACTTTCTGGTAATTTCAGGGTGACAGTCCCGGGTATTGTGTCTACATCGAGAGGCGTCACGGTTTGTGGAACGGGGCTAGTTCTAATCTGAATAATACTTTTAAACACACTTTTTAGTTAGTATTGCTACATGAACGCAACATGCATATTCCAGCTTGGCCAAGAATTACTGGATTTACCTGTAACTGTATGATGATTCTCAGCATATGACTCTCACTCAGCAAATACAGAGCAAATCAATGCCATGATATGATTAAAATTGAAAGTATTAAAGATGATGGTGGTGGATAAGCTTACTAAAATTCTACACACATGACACGCCGATAGCTATTTGCTAAAAGATTCTATGTAAGTGATTTCTATGTATATGTAAACTAAAACATATTCATGATTTTCTCAAAAAAATTAAGTTGTTGAAAAAGCATAAAAACACTGAAAAACACACAGATCTCATACCGGATCTCATACTCACAGAAAATCTAGGCGACGTCCTTCCCGGAATTGCTTTGGCAATGACATCATCACAGTATTCGCATTCCCAGAAACCAAAACATGTATGCAATTCATAATGGTGTGTGCATATGAGAATGAAAGGGTCGCGAAATAATTTTGTGATTTAGGGATTGTTCATAAATAATACTTTAGGGGGGAGGGGAGGGGGAAGGAGGGAGGGAGAAGCGGGGGGAAGGGGGTGGAAAAGCAGGGGTGGAAAAGCTGGGTTGGAAAAGTTGGAACCTCAGCTCAGACATCAACATTTGTTTGATCCCTCCCTAAAAAAGGGTGGATTTTTTTGACCCCCCTTTTTATGGTCAATTTTTTATCCCCCCTTCATGTCCTAAAAAAGAAACCAGAAATATGTCATATGTGTAATGATTATGAGCCCTGGGGGAGGGTAAAATTTGGGGGGGGGGGCAAGAAATTTTGGCGAGCCGAAGGGGGGGGCAAGCAATTTTGGCCAGCCGAGAGGGAGGCAAGCGATTTTTGGCACACATTCATGGGGCGCAAAAATAAAATGCTCTAAAAAGGCTTAGGAAAACAGTAAGTGTAAGGGGGGCGAAGATTTTTTGGCCGGCCGAGAGGGGGGGGGGCAAGCGATTTTATCTATCGGGATGTCATTTTCTTTGGAAAGAGGCGGGGGGTCCTGAATATGTCGGTGACTGGAGTCAAATTTTATGACCCCAGTCACAGTCTAAATTTATTTACGACCCCCCCCTATCTTGGGTCGAAATTTTTTATGACCCCCCTTCCTTCTGCCTACACAGACTCAAGACAAATTACTCATTGCCGGAACAAAGTTTTGAAAGGCGCAGAGTGCAGAGTGTGTTCAAATTTCGATCGTAAGTGTAAAGAAGGCAAAAATTTTGCATTAGCCTATAGCCTATAGGCCTAACGAAACATTGTGCGCACATTTTAATTGTTAAGTTAAAAATGCGTGCAGCGCATAGAAATTTTGAGTCACCAGCCCTTATAATTCTATAACCCCCCTATTTTGGGGGTTAAAAATTATAACCCCCCTATGTCTAAAAATTCGATCGACCCCGAAACCCTCCGAAGAATATGATATAGGCCTATAGGCCTAGCCCCTTACTCATTGGAGTCATAAAGGGACCGTTCACAAACACTGGTAAGGGGTCCGAGTGATGCAAAAAGGGCCCTGAAATTGTGAATTTTTTCTTTTTTGCATCAGGCATGATGACTGAATGATTGATCAATGTAGGCCCAGCCTAGGCATATAGGGTAGGTGCAGGTAATATGGGACAGCAGGTAATATGGGACACCTGTTTTCATTTTAACAAAAAGTAGCTTAGAGAAGGTAAACACTTTAAGTTGATTTGTTAAGTGTTTAGAGACATCAATTGTGCTTTTAGAAATGCAGTTTTGGAGTCTGTGTATCAAACTCTTGGAAATCAATGCCAAAAAGAGTGAAATTGCCCAAACAATTATGTCGTTTTTTTGGCCTGATATAAAATCAATGACGTCACATTTTATGATTGTGTATCCAAAAACTCTGGTACTGAGGGGGCATTTGTCATTTTTTATGATCTTTAGGTGATGGGTTAAGCTTATCAGCAGGTAAAATTCCACTGACATGTGGCACTTTCCTTTTATAAATGATTATTTTCTCTGATTTTCAACTGAATGGGTGCAGGTAATATGGGACACATAGGAAATTGTGTGCATTGTCAATGCGAAAAGCAAAACTATTTAGAAAATTGAATTTTCTTGTAGAAATTTGCATTTAACATTCAAAATCATGTAACAAAAATGTTTTTAGAACAAAAGAGTGATTTTCTGAACTTTTTGATTTCACCATAGAGATAACACAGTGTCCCATATTACCTGCACATGCAGGTAATATGGGACACTTGACGATGACGTCATTTTGACGTCATAGCGTCCAAACAAACATAAAAACAAGGTAACATTGCCTGTTTTATTAATCTTAAAGGACAGGTTGTTCATCATAACAATCTCTTGTGGGCATATCTTCTTTAGTTTTTATGCAAATAAGCTAAACGTCCTTAATGGTCCCATATTATACCTGCAGGTAGGCCTACCCTAGGATTGATATGTTGATTGATTGATTGATTGATTGGTTGATTGATTGATTGATCGGTTGATCGGTTGATTGATTGATTGATTACAAGAATGAAAGATTGCTTGATTCATATAGGCCTACCGTACATTAGGCCTATGTTGATCGATTAATTGATTAATTGCTTCCTTGCTTGACTGATTTGTTGCTTGCCCGGGATTGCTTGCTTGCTTGATTGATGTGTTGATTGTTTGATCGATAGGCCTATATTGATTGATATGTTGATTGCTTGATGATTGGTTGATTGATTGATTGGTTGTTTGATTGATTGATTGATTGATTGATTGATTGCTTGCTTGCTTGCTTGCTTGCTTGCTTGCTTGCTTGCTTGCTTGCTTGCTTGATTGATTGATTGATTGATTGATTGATTAATTGATTGATTGATTGATTGATTGACTGCTTCAAGTTATTTTGCTTGATTGATTGATTGATTGATTTCCTGTCGGTTTCCTGCCTAGGCCTTGTAGCTGAGAGATAAGAAATCGATTTTAGGACGACGACGCCCCTTGGTGTATCGATACATGTCAGATCAAAGGTCAATCGGAAAAGCAAAATGGCGTCAGCAAAACAGAAATTCGACGCAGCTGTAACGCTGATTCAAAGCTTGCCGAAAGATGGTAAGCTTGCATACTTGTATTTACTAAGTGTATTGTTAAGAGACTAAAGGTAATTTTCTTGCTGCTTGCCAAATTTCTGGTTCATTGATTGTAGTTTTCATCCAAAAATAGCTAATGAACATGATGCAATTTAATATTATGTCAGATTTTAAGCTTACAACTTTTTACACACATGTCTGCATGTACAATATGCATGCATGTTTTTTTTTTTTTGTTTATCTTCTTCTTCTTCTTGTGTGCTTCAGCAATTGAATAGTTTCACGCTGCAGTTGTGTGTACCTGCTAAAATGACGAATATGGCAGCAGGTAGAATCGGGTGCAAAATATATGTGCGTCGTGCGATAAAAAATTATAATATTAATTAAAATAACGTTAAAAAGTGAGCTGTTGTAAACTGCTTATCCACAAAAATAGCCTGTTAAGTAAAATTTCAAAGTTTTAGGGGCCTGAGGAGCTATGTGGCATTAAATTTAAGGCCAAACGGCCGTGCTAATGGACGCGTCCGTTAGTGCAAAAAAGGCCAAACGGCCGTAGGGAAATGGCCTAACGGACGCGGTAATGACCGTGGCGCTATAACCCTATTGTGACAACGGCCATCGCAATGGACGCGTCCGTTAATTCGAAAATGGCCAAACAACCGTGCAAAAATGGTCAAACGGCCGGGCAAACGGCCGTGGGGTTGTCAAACGAAAATTCAAAATCCAGTCAATTCCGGCCACACGCCAATTCGGCCCCTGTATAAAACCTCATAGGGTTTCAATGAGAAGATGTTTATATGTTTTATTAAAGGGCGAAATGAAAGAGGATAATATAAAAAGGGGGATATGCCATAATTAAAGAAACAATATAGTCACATGTTTAATGTAATTTAAAGCATAATTTTAAGAAGTATAATAATTTGTAGAATATATTTTTATGTTTTGTTTGTTGTTGTGAAAATCTGATTTGGCATCACCCAGTGATCCACTCTGGCTTTTATGCATGTGCATAATAATAAATGGAGTATAAAAATATAATAATAATAATAATTGATAATAATAATTATTATAGAGCACTATAGGGCCTAGAAATATTTTGGTAGGCCTACTGTCCACTTGATATTAAGGTGAATAGCACATTGCCACTTTATATAAAAGCAGAATGTCGCAGTAGGTTAAATATATATGAAGAGCTTTGTTGCAAACCCCTTACATCCACTTTTTGACTTTTTGAGAAAAACAGCTTTTTTTAATTGTGCAAGTATTACTTGTTCGATTTGATTCAATTTGGGAATGGATAAAGTGTTGATGAATAGAAACTAAAAGAATAGGTTTGGTACAATTTTCAAGCCTTCCTATTTATTTTATTATTTATTTTATATCGCGCCTTCTGTGGATGTAAGGGCTTTTGCAACAAAATAAATTTACCCCTTTTCTAGGAAGCACCTTTGCAATCAAATTTGAGCCCATTTGTTTGCACTACTTTATGTAACTTGACAAATACTTTCAAAATCAAAATCAATTGAAATATCTCATTAACTTTTTTAATTATGAATTTTTCATCAAATCCGGCAAAATGACATTTTTGAGCATTTCTAAAGCTGCAGCTTTCGTTAATTACAATGATATTTTCAAACATAGTGACCCCAAAACAGTTCCTTTTGGTACGCCATGCTATGCCATGCTTTTCTGCCCATTATACATCCCGGCATGCACATTGCACATCATATTTCTTTACTGATTTCTAGCACACACCACACCTATATTATTAGCTTATATTAATGTATTAATCATACGTAATGAAAAAAGGATGTAATCTGGCTATTCTGTTTGTAAATGATTGACATTTATTTGATTTTATGCCGATGAGTATATGCTACATGCTGCAGTGCATTGTACTGCGCTGGTGCTCCTTTGTTGAAAGGGAAATCCTAGATCGGACACAATCAAAGAGCTGACTTGTTTTGGATGATTAATAGCATTTTCATGAATGCAACAGAGCACTAGCCTATGCATAATAACTTTATAATGTAATGACTATTATCATTACCAGTAAAATGAGTAGGGGCCTTAAAATGTGACATGCATATGCATGTCTTCCCAATCTAGGTATATCAAACACCCAGATTTGGAAGTTTTACTGAAGTGGTCCTTTACTGTTACTAAAAATAGGTAAGTGTTGCTTGAATTGGCGAAATTAAAAATACCATTGCTGTCCGTGTCATCATGTCAGTTGTTATTTTAACATGTTTGGATGAAACTGAGTAATGTGTCTTATTTTTCAGAAAATTAATTTAGAGGATGTCGTTTGCATGTATGATCAGGCTGGCCATACACATAATTAACGCTTGTTTAAGTTAATAATTCAATTATTATTATTATTGTTATGTTTCTTTCTTTCATCTATCACGTGTATGACTATACCTTCCTGCACAGTGCACGTCATATTTCTTTACTGATTTCTAAACAAACGTACACCACCGTCAAATACCGAGAAAGAAAACTCAAATTCGGATAAATGCGCGCAAAAGTAACATTTTCCATTTCCGCGCTCGATTCTTCAAGAAGGTGTGTTCGTGAACTTGATCGAGATGTGTGTTGTGTATGGGGGTGGGGGTGGGGTGAGGTGTGGGGTGTGTGTGTGCGGGAGTGGATGTAGAGAGAACAAATAAACAACCCAAGGTCAATGAGAACGATTATAGAACTACAGGGAAAGAAAACAAAACACGCAGCATAAAAGTAACATTTTCCATTTCGGCGCTCAATTCTTCAAAAAGGTGTGTTCGTGAACTTGAGATGTGTGTTGTGTATGGGGGTGGGGTGGGGTGGGTGTGTGTGTGGGGGGGGGGGGGGAGTGTGTGCGGGAGTGGATGTAGAGAGAACAAATAAACAACCCAAGGTCAATGAGAACGATTATAGAACTACAGGGGAAAGAAAACAAAACACCATTTTTGCGAAACAAGATATTGTGATTAGGCTAGACATGTACACGTGAAAATGGATGAAAACCATGATACAATAATAATAATGATAATAGTAACAGGCACGAAAGAAACATAGGCCTAAGTATTCTATGTCAGTTATAATTATACTAGTATTTTAGTGTCAAATAGGGGCCTATGTATAAGCCTATACTGGCCTGAACATGCAAACGACTTATTACGCCGACCCACTTTCTACGCTTCCAAATCTGGGTGTTTGATATACCTAGATATGGAAGACCTGTATAATGTGTGCTCGTTAACAGAAACGTGTTTTCAATAATTTAATTTACGGGGTGCAAATCATTGAGCAGAAACTATAGAGGAAAATAATGAGAGACACAAAGGCACGAAAGAAACATAGGGCTAAGTATTTTATGTCAATCATAATACGTATTTTAGTGTCAATTATGTATAGGCCTAAGCCTATAATTATGGCTAGCCTGAGTTGAACATGTAAACGACATAGAACCGACCCACTTTCTACGCTTCCAAATCTGGGTATTTGATATAGATATGGAAGACCTGTATAATGTGTGCTCGTTAACAGAAACGTGTTTTCAATAATTTAATTTACCGGGCGCAAATCATTGAGCAGAAACTATAGAGGAAAATAATGAGAGACACAAAAGGCACGAAAGAAACATAGGGCTAAGTATTTTATGTCAATCATAATAAGTATTTTAGTGTCAATTATGTATAATAGTCCTAAGCCTATATGGCTAGCCTGAGCTGAACATGCAAACGACATAAAGCCGACCCACTTTCCACGCTTCCAAATCTGGGTGTTTGATATAACTAGATGGAAGACCTGTATGTGTGCTCGTAGGAAAAACAACGAGCATGCACAGAAGAAAAGTGTTTTCAATAACTGAATTTATCATGTTTGGGGGGAGGCACAAATGTGATATCAGCAGAAACTATAGAAGGAAATAATGAGAGACACAAAAATCACGAATGAAAAAAAACCACGTACGGTAATAAAAAATTTTGACAATTAAGTGCCAATTATGTATAGGCCTATAGCCTATATCTAAACATGCAAACGACATAAAGCCGACCTACTTTCTATGCTTCCAAATCTGGGTTAATATACCTAGATATGGAAGACATGTAGGCCTATGTGTGCTCGTGTATATGAAAAATGAAAAAACTAGAAAAGTGTTTTTAATAATTTAATTTATCATGTTTATATGAGGCACAAATGTGATATCACCAGAAACTATAGAAGAAAATAATGAGAGAAACAATAGGCACGAATGGAAAATGCCTATATGAAACAAGTAGTATAGGATTAAGATGACTATAGACTATTATATTGACCCGTTTTTGGTCCAAGAATAGAGAAAATGTACAAAATTAAAACCCGATCTTAAATCAAGGTGTATGAAATAGATTTGGAAAAGCTGCCTACTAGGCCTATACATAATTATTATCATGATTATGTAGCTCACTGGTTTATATGGATGAAAGAAAAACAAAAAATGTGCACGAATTGAGAAAAAAACAAAGCAAAGAATAAATAGTAAGACTGATAGAATGGATGAATGAAATAAATAAATAGGCAAAATTATGGTAAGGCCTATAATAATACGGTAATCGTTAACTTTGCATGTAGTCCTAGCTACGTGAATGAAAGAAAACTAATCAAGAATGTGCACGACTAGCGACTATAAGAAAAAAAACCCAAGAAAGAATACTAAATCATAAGACTGATTGCCCGACTGATTGAATGGGTAAAATATTCCCCGTTACCCATGTGCCTGCGTGCCAGGATAATAATAATTATAGCTAAATTAGGCAAATTCTTCAAAATGGATAACACCGTGCATCATGATATATAATTTTTTTTAATATACCTATCTTTTCTGTGCAGTTGGCACCACTAATCGTTTTTCTGTTACTAGCAAAGTAGAAAATGATGTCTCTCAACTAAACAGACACAATCTTGTCAAATTTCGTTTCAGCCCAAGTCAATATAAAAATGTTAGTATAATAACTAAACTGTAAACGACTGCAAAAAAAGACTAACACGTTATAGCGCCACGGTCATTACGCGTCCGTTAGGCCATTTCCGCACGGGCCGTTTGGCTTTTTTTTTGCACTAACGGACGCGTCCATTACAACGTCCGTTACGGGGTTTTGAGTAACTTAGATACCTGGCCTGAGCTTTCGATCCTAGCAGGATCTTTATCAAAGGCAGAGTGACAAAACAACACACAAACATGCATATATATAGGGACATGGACATAAAGGAAAAGGAAATGAGCAAGACAATAGAAGACATAAGTGTTTATTGGGAAATATCAATAGGGGCAGGAAGTGGGATGTCATGAATGGAAGTAAGAGGGATAAGGATATGAATGAAGACAATGGGCTGAAAGAAATATGAAAATGAATGGCAACTACATGAACATATTACAAAATGATAGATGTAAATAGGAAATAAAAACTAAAATAATAAAGTGGAGGAAAAATATATAAAAAATAATTGAAAAAAAAAAAAAAAAAAAATGAGGGGGGGGCAAAATATTATGAGGAAGAAAAACGAGTTAGTCGTTTCCCTCTTGGATGTTGAGACCGTGTGGCTGGATGGTACGAAGGCGCTTCATCCAGAATTTCTCCCTGCTGGCACGGACGGTGTCGGGGCGGTTACCTAAAGACTCGATGCCCTGTAGGATCATGTCGGAGATGGAGTGGTTGGGGAGGTTAAAGTGATTACCAACAGGGGTGTCAAGCTTCTTGGTTTTGACAGTGGACCTGTGTCCATAAAACCGCTTCTTAAGTGCATTCTTAGTTTCTCCCACATACTGTATACCACAAACTCTGCAAGAAATGAGATATACTACATTAGATGTGGTGCAGGTGATGTTGCCCCTGATCCTGTGGGAGGAATTGTTGGAATTACTGGCAACAGAATCCCCTTCTTGGATATGGTCCCCTTCTTGGATATGGTCCTGGCAGACAACACATTTAATTAAAATAAAAGGAAGGCTGCCAGCTGGTTACGACTCATGTGCCCGGGGGGCCACTCATATATGAAAGTTGTAAGCATCACATGAAAGAAAACACGGATTTAGGGTGGTTTTGAAAAGCAAAACGAGGATCCGCGCGGATCCGTGATTAGGGTCTCGAAACACTCAAGACGGTTTGTTTAGTGACGAAGGAGCACAAATCGGCTGGGACCGAGACTAATCCTCGCTTAGTCTTAGGGTAGTTTTTAAAATTACCCAATTAACAGACATTAGTGGTGACATATTTATCAAATTATTCGAAAAGGGGTATAATCCTTCTTGTCTTCCATGAGCAACCGCGTCACATCGGGTATAATCTTCCTTCCAGGAGCAACCACTGTGCATGATTGACGGGCTATTCCATTGTTCGTAATAGGGTAGTGTATTTTAGCGGGACAATGCTGGATGGTGCACGCGCGCGTGCACGATGTGACTTTCGCCAACGACTTGGCATGTGGTTGTTGGTGTAGGGGTGTGGGGGTGTGTGTATTGGGGGAGGGGGCGTGTTGTCCGAGATGTTAGGAATTATTTAATAATAGTTATTAATATTGGAAGAACGTTTTAAACTTTAATTTAAGATAATCATACGATTTTATACTATTTTAGATTTTCAATTAATAATAAAATAATAAAATAGCATTTAAAAATTATATTAATAGGCCTATTTATTATCGCACGCAATAAAAAAAAATAAAAAAATGGCACACTTTCCAATGAAAATTTGGGAAACAAATTAATTTTAAAAAAATAAATAAATACAAATTTTCATGAAATTGAGGGCCATCAATAAACCAAAATGCACCCCGAATCTGTCGCACATCCCCGTAGTAGGCCTACCCTCCTTTCCACCCCCGTTGCTAAAACTAGACGTGTAATATAACCGCCACAAGTATTTTTTTTTACCTGTAGGCAAGCTCACCCCTATAGTCGCAATAGTTCTAGCCCAGATAGCTTTTAACTCACGCCTACTAATAACGTACTTTCATCAAGTGATGGCGCTATAAGGTTTACCACGGAAGCTGTTTGGTTTACTGTGGAAGAAGATTATACCCTATATGAATTATTCAGCACAAAAGAGTGGTTTCTGAGCAATTTTACCTACTAGATTTTTAAAAAATCGGAGCCGACTTCAACAGCGCCAATTTTAAGCTTACCGATATCACAGTACGGACACACGCAATGTGTGTCCTGTACGCAGTGCAAGGCGCATGTATACTTTCTTCTGTACTGCGCTATATTCGTGTGTGATTATCGCGGAGCCACTAGCGTTCACAGTGTTCCAGTTTGGCCAAGAAATACTTAATTTAATTATAGAGTACTTTACTATGGGTTTTCGGTCGGACAGCAGTGCAATTTTTTACACCGGAGGTTATTTATTCTGTTAATGTTGAAATTTGGATGAAAGTTATTTCAATGAGTCAACTGTATCTTTTGAGCAAGATTTGCGTATTTTGGACAGTCTACAATTTTGCTGAAGTGTAATTTTAGCAACATTTTTGATGCAATCGCCTGTCGTGATCGGCTGTGTTTACTTCTGAACTTCCATTGCTTTACACAATGTCATGCTTCAGCGAATCTGACTAGATTTTGAATGCAATGGAAGTTAAGAAGTAAACACAGCCGATCACGACAGGCGATTGCATCTAAAATTACACTTCAGCAAAATTTTAGACTGTCCAAAATAGGCAAATCTTGCTCAAAAGATACAGTTGATTCATTGATATAACTTTTATCCAAATTTCAACATTAACAGAATAAATAACTTCCAGTGCAAAAAATTGCACAGCTGACCAAAAAGCGGTAGCAAAGCACTCTAGCATCGAATGCGTAACTATCGTGTGCAAATTCGAAGCTAGAGTTCTTGAGTAATTTGAAATATGCGATATACGATTGCAGTTGGATCTAGTACAGCTGTTGACAATACATGTAAAAGCTGTTTCATTGAATTGGAATTCTTACTGTAGTACTGGTCAAGAAGCAAGAAGCAAACGGTCAGGGTGTGGTGCATGTTGTTTTGTTATTCTATGACAGTGTCTGACAGATGTGTAGACTATTTGATTAAAGCTTGTTTGTTTTCTTGTTACTCTATATGAAGCTAAGTTGCTTGAGTCCAGCGTTGGATGCAAGACATTTTTATGCGTAGCATTGATCCATTATCAGCTTGCACTACTTGATTTTTGTTACATTTGCACACTTCACTGTATACTGTATTTGGCCGTGTGTTTTGAACTCGCCACCCTTAGCGTTACATCACAAATATTACGAGTTTTTACACCAATCAAGTTTCAAATTAGAATATCTCCACAACTATCAACCCTAAACTAGCAAAAGTATACATTTTTGGAAAGCTGAAGGCAAAAGCAATTTAAATATATACACATTTCAACTCATTGTACAGGGTGACCTTGAAGTTATACAGGGTGGAATAAAAAAATTCCAAATAAAAAATGGGTCACTTAATGCATTGCTTATTACTAACTTGCTATATAAACTGAAAGTAAACAACATTGATTTGGTTAGAGGTTAGGGGGAGCCTACTGACTTTGGAAGAAAAAACTCACAGCTGTTTGGTAATCTCGGAATACAGGGTGTCCCAAAATATGTTCAATTTTTTTTTCAATTCAACATATTTTGAACTGAAACATTTTACCCCTAACCCATACAGAAAAAGTAAGTCCATATTTAGATTCCTCATCAAATTTCCTCTCAGAAAATGTTACTTTGACTATGATAGGGTAAGTAATAAAAAATTTACAGCAAATTTTAGATTTTGAAGACATCCGCATTGCTTACTACAGTGTTTAATATGAAAACGGGTAGTTTTGTACATAAAGGTTTGTATTTTATAGACTAAACCAATCATAAAGAGTTCAAAATGATTAAAACAATTAGCAGAATTAATAATCTTTCAAAAGAGCTCTTAACCATGTCTGTAGCCCATATGGATGCAAAGATATGATCAGTTGATTCAACACGCACACACAAAATCTTTATTTCCCATAGACTTTGTTCATACCGCCACCGCCTCAACAACCACCTCTGCCATTCTGAACTCAAACAACTGTAACTCCACTATCTTAGCTGATAAACAATTCTCCTTTGCAGGTCTGTTAGGGCACTCATTTAGCTACAAACTGACACCAAACACACTACAATACCTTTTGTTTAAGCAGAGATATAACAATTTGAACGAGTCTCGATTTTGAAAAGCGTAACAAAACCACCATTTTTGGGTGGCGAGTTCAAAACGCGTGGTCATTTCCTCGAATAGTCGCTCCCCCCTCAACTTTACAGGAGTCTGAGGAAGCCCAATATAACCCACATTTTACAATATTTTTATATAGGTGGCTGATTCCAGCTGAAATTGAACACATTGAAGGTGTAAATGACCAGATTTGTGACTGAATCGATTGTTGCCATTTTCCCCTAAGCTGATAGGGATTATAAATCCTTCAGTCCTCAATACTCGCACACAGCCATGATTATCCGCCATGTTTCATTATCTGAGAGAGAGGGCCGTAGGACTTTGGCTAATTGGGTGCCCTAGAAATTACATACGTACATCCATCGTGGTCCTACATGTATTGTGAGGAAGGAACAACTATAATTGAAGACCAAATTAAAGACTTTACTTTGCATCTGACCGACGTCAGGGCAAAGGCGCGACGTGATTGGTTGCTGACCCGTGCAGTACGGCATTTTTGGTCTGGTTGACAGGACGTCATAAGCAAACTAGTCTTTCTAATTCAGTCGTAAATTATAGGGCCATGATGTTTTGGGCTAGGTAATCTGGTTTTGCAATCAGAAACAGGTTCAAATTCAAATGGTCATTTTGGAACCTTTTAATTTTAAATGGGATCTATGTGATTTTATGTTTCAGGTCCATTTCAACCATCTTATGGAATGATGAAGAAGTTTTATGGCCTGTACAAACAAGCTACCTTAGGACCATGTAATGAACCCAAGCCAGCCTTCTGGGAGGCAGTCAGAAGAACAAAATGGTGAGTTAAACCCAAATCTGTCAAGGCTAACTTGGAGAGTACACCATAGAAAATTTTGTTTTTACTATCCTCTACCATGTGATAAACAACAGGCCTGTCCAATATTTTGAGTAGTGGATGCCGGCGCACTATTGATATAAAATATTGGACCTGCCTGTCATCTATCACACAGTAGAGGATAGTAAAAACACAGTTGCTGCCATCTACCATCAGTACCATGTGATACACCATGCAACACAGTTGCTGCCATCTACCATCAGTACCATGTGATACACCATGCAAAATAAAGCCAATGAAGTTCAGCGCTAAATAACAAGCTAAGCCAAAGCCACTGACTAAAGGTCCGTTCATACTAGATACTACGCTGCACTTGGGTTGTGGTGCGTTGCATTCCCAATATATATTCATGACTTTTTATTGCAACTCGTCACATTTCCAAGTTAAAATGTATTTAACGTAATTGTGATGCCGCAATGCAGTATTTTGCAGTACAATATAGTGCTGGAACAGTCAGGAACACACCGCAAAGCAATTGGAGTGTAGTATGAACGGACCTTAAGAATAGGCATTAACAGTGCTGGTGATTTGTTTGCACCAAGATAGCGTTGTACCTCCTACTTGAAGCTGTGCATACCGGTATATCCTAGTTTGACACAATATGTTCAGCAAGGCACATCCATGTACTGGTGGTTTGTTTAAATACATACATGTAAAAATGTATGAATTGGAAACAAAGCATTAAAACAGTGTTTCTAATCAGTTGCATCTGGTGGGATGGTATCTGTGGTTTTAGATGTCAGAACACTCATTTGGTAAGATGAGTGCACACATCCACCCTATTTGTAAAGATCTGCAAATTGTGCACCCTATTTTGCCCAACTGTGGAATCATGACTTATTCCTATCTAACCGATGAACTTGCACGCTTGAAACAAACCGACAAACCCACTTGAGTTTTACGAACCAACTGAGACCCAGCAAACAAGAAATGGCCTTTTATGCATTTTAACATTGTTTGCAATATGGTGGTATTGGGACTGGAAACCATGGTTGATGGGTGTACAATTTGTGTGTATATTAGCTACATGCATGTCCTCTGCAGGTCTTTACAAATGCGCAAAAACGTAGCAAATTTGATACAGTCAACTTGATTCTAATGATTCTTATTAAATGTGACGTGGTATATCGAAAGGAGACACTTTTGGGCAGGATCGTAAATGGAGAAATAGTAAAAAGTCTTGCCAGTGGGTGTTTTTTTCACAATTTGGGTTTGTTGCAAATTTGTGATGTTAATAATGTTTAAAATATTGTCTGATAGTTTCAGACCGGAATATAACTGGCATCTTGTATTTTTTTAGATCTATTTCAAGGGTAGGTCATACTCTCAACATTGTCAATAATATTTTTAAAGGCTGATATCTCAATTTCCAATTTTATAACACCAAAATGTATGAACTCAATATCTTCGCTTAGGAATGTCCGATTTCATTGGGGGAAAATGGCATTCTGGAGCAAAATATCTCTATATTTAAGATATGTAAAACAGTCAAATTGATAACCTGCCCAAAAGTGTCTCTTTTTGATATGACACATCACAAATATGCATTTGAACATTGTAAAGCTTTAGTAAAAAAAGAAGTATTAATATCAGTGCTATATAAGTTATATTTTATATACCACATGTTTTTGCTTTTTTAAAAAAAAAACCAGGGAAGCATGGAATGCATTAGGAAGTATGTCAAAGGAAGTAGCCATGAAGACCTATGTTGATGAAATGCTTAAGGTATGTTACTGTTGTATACTGTGTAGGTATCTACCAGGGATAGAATGTCAGTGAGAATCTGTGAATCTATTTTCACAAAGATTCTTGTGAACAAATTTGTGTGAATCAAACTTGATTCTTGTAAACCTTTAACTTTACACAGCAGAGATTGGATGAGAATCAATTGATTTTTACAAACAACTAAAATAGTGTAAGAATCAAGTTTGATTTTCGTATGGTGTGACTAAATTACCCCTGATCTACAATGTAACTGCCAGACAAGGATCAGTTTCGCATGTAACTTCCTTTGGTTCACACCATTTATAGTTTCAATTAGCGTTTGATAGTAGTTGATGTACAAGCTAATAGTATGTCTTTTTTAAGGCCCATTGTGCATGTTACAATGTATACCCCATTCACAAAGGCACAAAGGCTATAATACTGCCTTGCAGAATACCCCATTCACAAGGACATACTGCTGTCTTGTACAGATACATAGCGAAAGGAAGTTGTATGCCTCCAAAAAGTTATTGGGACAACTACAATTAGATTATTATTATTTTTTTTTCCTGGAAATCAGATGGTTGATTACTTGTTTAGACAAATGCAATTTTAATAATCACAAGTAAATAATTACATTTTTTCTATGCATTTCAATTTTCTGTGCATTTTAAATTAATGAAAGCCACAAGCTTAAATCTGAGCAAATTCTTCTCACTTGCATTTCATCATTCTTGACAATGCTGTCACAGAGTAGATAATAATACAAATTTTCCAGTAAATTCAACATCCAAGCTTTACATGCTTACTGTTCACGCTGCCATGCTTCATTATGGCTTGATAACCTTGCCATTTCAATATAGACATACCATTTTACAGTATTTTTTTCTTTGATTTATGTTCACCCCTAGATTATGATGGCCAATGCTAAAGCCAAAGACCTGCCCCATATGATGCAAGTGAGTTGCTTCTCTTTGTTTTACCAAACTTTAATCCAATCATATCATATGAGTGAAACATTAACATCTAATCATTACCATTTTATCAGAGTAAAATATAGTAAAATATTGAATTAAGGTGGTACTACACCCCTTGATAAATTTGTGAGTATTTTGCATTTTTCTCAAAAAATAATAACAGACTGGTAACAAAAGTTATGTATATTATAGGGGCAAGGAATCCAGTTACTAAACTGGAATTTCAGTGACTCAAGACTAGGGGTGTAAAGGTTGACCCGATTTTTGTTTTCAGATGGTTTAAAAAAGTGAAGAGCAAAAAAAAGAGGATAATTTGTCTGCTTTTTTTTCTTTAACTCTTTTTACCGCCCATGCTTCTTCTGCCGCCCCAGCCTTTTCGCTGCCGCCCTACTTTTACCTTGGATGCCCCTAAAGTCACCCCAAAAATATGCGCATGGGGAAAAGAGGACGCACATTATCTCTGTAATTGCGGATGTTGTTTTTAGCAACACAGTATAAGAACTTACATAGTCAATCCCAACTTAACTGTTCAATAGGATTTATATGTTTAAAGAGTAACAGTGGGTTTGGGCTTACAGTGGGTTAAAGGACTTGCAATGTTTTAGTAAAAATTTGATTTGAATGAACACCCCCTCTTGTAAATGCCGCCAAGTGTGGAGGTGTGTGTATATTCCAACTGGGGAGATTCACACACCCACATTCAAACTGGGGAGATTTTTTTACACAAATCTCACAGCAACCGCCATACTGTGGAGGTTGCTCTAATCAGAAAATGACAGGTGGTATACCCCCCCTCTATGGCTCAAAAACCCCATTTTTGAGCTTATCTTCAACTGTGGAGCTCCACGGTTGTTAGCAGACTCCACAGTGTGAATGTGACAAAACACACACACCTTCACAGTTGGAGGCATTTACAAACGCATAGCTGCCAACAGCATGACATTGTGTACAGTGTGTGATAAACGCCTACTTGTACGTAACATGGAAGTGAAGCAACTCGAACATGATTGGTTAGTATGTGGTTTGTAAGTATGCGTTCGTGTTGTATTATGAAATATGATCGCGGTTGGATCGTGTACAGCTGTTGGCAGCTGTGTTCATTCAATTTTACTACAGCACATAAGACATTCATGTGACCATATAGTATATCATCCCAGGCATACCATGAGCTTGTACCATGTTATTAGGAGATAGGCTTCTGCCATTCTGCTTTTTTCCCAGATTGTCGAGACTATGCCACATACCGATGAAGTAGGGAATTTCAGGCAGGTCATGGGACCATTCTTTGAGGCTATGCAAGAATCACCTAAGAAGCACAAATTAACCAATGGAGATATACCACATGAGAATGGAGAAGGTAACATGATTTGAGTAATGTCGCAAAATAAAAGTAATTAATTATGAATTCACTTCCAATGAAAATTATTTAATCCCACATGATATGTATACCTTTCTTCTTCTTCTTCTTCTTCTTCCAATATAGTAGTCCTTTGTAAACAGTGTGCTATAGTACATGTATGTGGAGTGCACTAGCCATTATCAATACACTCAGCATATTTTTCTTGAACCACTTTTCTGATCTGCCACTCGATCCAAGGAATGTGTTAATAATATGCCTGTTACACTAGAAACAGTAATTTTATGTTATAAGAAGTTTTTGAGTAACAGATTCTTGTTCATATTTTTGTAAGTGCATTCAGTGCTTCATAAAATGGCAACCCTTCAATAATTATTGGAGACCATTCATTTTGATAACAGGTTGTATGGGAATTAATCTACAATCATATATACATGTACTTCAAATGAAAATTTAAACAATACCCCATGCTATCATTGTATTCAGATGGTCTCTCAGAAGACAGTGGAAGAGGTGAAGATGATCAAGAAATGACAAGCCAGAATGTGTCGGAGGCTACACAGTTTGTCACAGTTGATGTGTCAATGGTAGCTAACAAAGAAAGCAAAGCCATTGGTCCAGCGGGAGGTAAGATTAGGATTTTAACAACTTTGATTTTAAAGATAGTCTACATGACATCAGCATTGTCCATGAACCACTTGCCATTATTGTAGCTGTAATCTCATGGATGAGGGACTAAATCTGGTTTACACTTTTATGGCATTTATTCTCCCAAAACAACTCTCATCAAATAGATATTTTCATATCGAAGTTTTCTGAAGTGATGACCCAGTTTTTAAAAACAGATCATCATACGCAGTTCTGGGCACGCACTTACACCAGTTGTGCAGTGCATCAATACACGCAGTTGAGGAACGTTGGTGTGTATTTACCGGCGTGCATGTAAAGACGCTTGCGTCCATGTGATTATTTTGCGAACATTTCTAATGCCCATTCACACAATATGAAAAGGTCTATAGGCTTGACCGGTAATCATATCAGATATCTGATCAGCGCAATATAGATGAGTTGACTTCTGACGTCAATGCCTGTCAGTATGTGCACGCATCATCACAATTTCCATTGTATTTTGCCTGGCAGTATGCGCGCGCATCATATTCTGTTCAGGGCTCGTGTTTTTAAAACTCCCGCCATATCACAATAAGACTATTGAACAGTGTAGCGGTTGCATGGGGTTCACTCAAGCATAAAGATATACCAGTCCCTTGCCTTTGTTGATAAACATTGAGGTAAACTCATCTATATGCATTTTATATAATATTTTGTCATATATGCACTGGGGTAACATAACCCCTGACCTCAAATGGTGTTATATCTTTGCTTTGAATGTGCATTTATAACATAGTATTTGCCTTCTCCTGATAATTCCCTTTGGTACGTACATAACTTACATACTGATAATGCTTATTTATTCTGACAAAAAAGTTGGAACTTGGTTATTAACATTGCATATCTGAGAAAACATTACATCAGTTCACTCTTGAAGTAATGTAATAGTTGGATTAACTACCATAGCAATAGATGAAAACAATTTTTGAATAGATCGCCCTGCACTACAAGCAGGTTGCACTCATCACCTGTGTATGTCTGCAATCATAGATTGAATACATACCGCTCTTTTCAAAGACACTTATCTTACAGAGTGATTAGCATTTCTTTGACATCTATGGTTCAATAGAGGCCGTCAGCCTTTCGCCATCTTGTGGGTACAAATGATCTGTGTGTTCATGCGTCGGACACTACGCGCAGGGCGCAGCTTGCCACGCAGCTGTTATCGCGCATCAACGCGGTGATTTTACTGTTCACGCATGGAGATCGAACGACCATCACAGCGTGTACCCACAAGATGGCGGCATATGACGTCACGCTGACGGCCTCTATACATAGGTATCGTGTGAACATTGTATTGGAAGGGTGATCTATTCAAAAATTGTATTCATCTATTGCTATGGTAATTAATCCTGTTACATCATCACAGCAACTGCGATTTCACCTCTCCACTTCTTTTCAACTTTATACAGATACTACAGATGCTACAGATGAGTCTCATCCCATCTTAATAGAACCTAATGGTACACACGACAGCTCTAGCGGAACATATGACGGCAGTAGAAGTGACAGTGAGGAAAGCGAATCTGGTAGTGAAGTCTTTCAAGATTCCATGGACCAGCCGGATTTAGACAAGGTTAGTTAATCCGTCTCACAGCCACAGAACCAAATGGTACACATAGCAGCTGTAGTGGAACATAATGGTGGCAGTACATTTTGTTACTAAAGTCAGCAAGACAGATGTCTGCATCAATTCATTCCTTGCTTGCTAATGGCATAACCTGTTGTTCATTTGCAATTCAACAACTTTTCCTATACCTTTGTACAGGAGCCAAGTGTTGTTAATCCGGGAGGAATCCACAGTCGAGTAGCGTATACGCAAACACAAGGTTACGTGTTACATGTGAGCGCGTAAAATTCGTCATGCCTGGAACTTATGCGTAAACACTCTCTATTATATTGGAGGCAGCCGCTAAATCATTACCGCTTTATTCTTTAGTTTTATAGAGAAATCACCTATCTTTTTGTAAGGTTGAGTGGCAATGACAAACGGACATTCCGAATGAAAGAATCATGTGTCAACTAGACGATCTTTAGCTTGTTTTCGTTGTTGAAAGGGATTCAATCATGTTTCACCATTGTTCATCACCGATTAACAACTCGCGTCCGGCTCGTCTGCGTGGTTTACTTCCACGCAGACGACGTGGACGCATCGTTGTTAATCGGTGATGAACAGTGGTGAAACATGATTGAATCCCTAAGTCTTGAGCCTTTGAAAGAGTCTTAAATGTGGACCAATAATTTTAAAATCACATTTTCAGTTAGAGTTTGTAAGAATTGATGAGGGCATAAGGGTCAGGCCTTAGGGTCTGACAATCAAGGAAAATGTAGGAAAATGTTGACCTATTTCTAAAACTATGTATACCCATGGTTGAACAGATTCATCAGGACCGGTAGAGTAAACTTAGTAGATAAGGTTCTTTGTGTCTGATCCAGAAATTGCATGCACTTGTGTACGTTTCAGCAACCACTATTGCCTTTATCAACACTAGATATACCCATGTGGTGACAAACAAAATCACAAGCCAGGATTGGATATTCCTGACATAATTTCCTTAAAAGCCTTAACTCATCTCTTAATGCTGCACATTGTTTATGTTTTCCAGCTACCTCCGTTAGTCGTACCATCAGAAAGACTAGGCAATGGGCCAATACTTACCTCAACACCACATAGACAAGAAATCATTACTCAGGCTGAAGTACATGAAGAATCTACTCAGAATATAACTCAACCATATCTAAGCAATGGCATACTATCAGCAGCAGCTGCTACTAAGAGAGGTGGAGGAGAGGTCACACCTGGGGGTAAAGGTCAAGCTGGCAGAGGTCAACAGAAGGATCAAGGGGGGCAGAATGAGGCTGGTGGAAGGAGAAGAGGTGAGGAAGATGTGGCTTAATAGGAAACACATCATATAAAAACAGTAATAATGAGGACACATTGGAAGCTCTTGAAACTACGAAAATTATGAAACCTAATTCAACATAATTAGCAAACATTCCCCTAATAAGCGCCTCCTACAGAATTTTTCAAGTGACAATTGTCTAAGCGCCCCTTTTTCAATTCCACTCAATTCCCTCAAATGTCTAAATCAAATTACCATCTTAACTTTCCAGCTTTGGATTTTGATGATTTGGACTTAAGTTACACATTTTTAATGATTATGCCCATATAAATTCCCAATTTTTGACAATTTTGACATTTTAATAGTTTCATAATTTAAAGATGACACAAATTAGATTTTTGTGGTCAGTCACAGACAATTGCTTTAAAACTGAGATGCTCTATGTGATAAATAAAACACATGCCAAATTGAGTATTTAAGTTTGTAGAAGTTTCCAAATAAATTATTTCTTTTACAATCTTGTATTATTGTCACTAAATCAGGATCAGGTCGTGGAAGCTCAGAGCCAGACGGTAGAGGATCCAGCTCTTCAGGTGGTGCCTCAGGGGGTGGTGGTCCTGGAAAACGTGGGGCTCCAATCGCAGCAGATGTCAGTGAACAAATATCAACAGCATTGGAAAGACTACAGAGAGATATGAATAGTGTGCTAATAAGGCTAAATACACTGGAGGCTTTGGCACTAGCAAGGCAACAGGTAATAGTCAAGAATTAGAATGGAGATGGAGGGGTGGGTGTTACAGGGGGGGTTTGTGTGACTATAGATAGATATGAATAGTGTGCTAATAAGGCTAAATACACTGGAGGCTTTGGCACTAGCAAGGCAACAGGTAAGAGTCAAGAATTAGAATGGAGAAGGAGGGGTGGGGGTTACAGGGGGGGGTTGTGTGACGATAGATAGATATGAATAGTGTGCTAATAAGGCTAAATACACTGGAAGCTTTGGCACTAGCAAGGCAACAGGTAAGAGTCAAGAATTAGAATGAAGAAGGAGGGGTGGGTGTTGCAGGGGGGGTTTGTGTGACTATAGATAGAAAAATAGTGTGCTAATAAGGCTAAATACACTGGAAGCTTTGGCACTAGCAAGGCAACAGGTAAGAGTCAAGAATTAGAATGGAGAAGGAGGGGTGGGTGTTACAGGGGGGGTTTGTGTGACTATAGATAGATAAATAGTGTGCTAATAAGGCTAAATACACTGGAAGCTTTGGCACTTGCCCCTTTATGAGACACCAAATAGCTTTAAAGTGCATAAAGTAAATTTCTTAAATCTTCAGATTTATGTGCTTTGTGTTAAGTGTATACTAGCGTGAACGCAGAAATAATGAGCAATCATACTGATCAGCAATCATTACAGCAAGATGGTTGACCATTTGTTGATGATGGTCATTGAGCATAGAAGTGGTGGAGACTTAGCCTCTTCTACATGCTTGATGATCACCATCGCTTAGCCAGAACTCTGAATTAGGCAATTTACTTTAGGACACATGAAGTATGAAACTGTGTTCAACATGTCCTTTTGCACACAGCTTGTTATGTAAACTGCTTGTCCTCAAACATTATATGCATAATATAATGGAATTAAATTAAGCTTGGATTTTCACTCATTGCGTGATTTCTTGCTGATACATCCTTTTTTGGTGTGTTTTTATCACAAACAGGCTGAACATGAAGATGACTTCCGCAGAGCTCCAGAGGGCGCAACAAGTTTATCGTCGAGACGTCGTGGCCCTTGGTGGTTATTCAAACCTCTGCCTAAAGCCAGTGTTTTCTTCCTTCTATTGTGGCCACTCATTGTGCATTGGTTACTTAAATATCTGTCACGAAGAAGGCGTCATCAGCAGCGCTTTTGATGCGCTTTGGTGCATGAAGATTGAAAGTTTAAAATGATCACATATACGGTCAATATAACGCCACAACTGCACAAATTTTGTAATTAGCCTTTAAGGATGGTGTGTGGATGGAATACACATGCATGTTCCTGGTTAATGGGCATCAACGTTGTAACGAGTCACCAAAGATTCAGTTTTGAGTCAAGTCATTTGGCCTAATTTTTAGCTCGAGTCAAGTCAAGTCAAGTCAAGTCAAGTCACTTGAATCACTGTACAAATCCAACGGGGTTGAGTCACTGAATATCACTGAAGTCAGTTGCCTCTTTCAACCTCAAGTCACAAGTCTGACTCATTACAACTCTGATAGTCTGATATAGGCATTGTATTCACAGAGGAGATATCTTACCCTTCCCAGAATCCTTTGCAGCATGATATATTTCATCATATGATACTCCCATTACTTTGTACAGGTTCCCTTTGTTTTCATTTTGAGATTAGATGAGATAAACATGGATAGTCAAGAAATAAATATATTTTGCAAGATCTTGATGTGCTCTGTTCATGAGGTACATTTTGTCACTATCGACCCATGTTGCACTAGATAGCAAATCAGTGCAAAAAATTGAAATGGGAGAAATGCATTATGGGAAGTGTAAGATATGTTCCCTGTTGTATCCTTTTGCATGTGCAATTCCAAATTGTCAAAAAGTTTTTGGAAGCATAATTGTGCCTAGTACAAGCAAGAAGCAAGTTAACTGATTTGTCAAAAAAAAAATTCATAATAAATAACAGTAAAACATGTGAAACACATTAATTTTGAATTGAGATGAATCAATTTTTTGGGCAATAAAAAGTAAAGAACATTAAATTCATCTAGATCTTGATGCTATTTTTACTCAATCCTGGATCAACATTATTTTTAATATTGTTTGACTTGCTCTGTATTTTGGTATTTTGAATTCCAGAAATATATTTGCATTTATATTGAATATTCAAAAAAGTATTCAAAAAATTAACATTACAACTTTGTCTGTGGCGTGTATATTTACCCATAATGTTGTGATGGGCAAGAATTCATTAAAAAGGCTGAAACATAAATTACTTGCTATCTTATTGGGATTTTTTTTAAACAATGTTCAAAGTTTCTGTTAGGTTTTGTTTACTGGCCAATACTTTAGCCGTAAGTTGAATTTTTAGTCTAAATTTCCTGTAAGTTACATTTGCATTTCTTTTTCAATTAAGAAATTTTTTAGTGATCTTAAACAGGATTTGGAGCTCACAGAGTTCAAATTTGTATCTTTATCAGCCAAATTTTCTTTTAAATTTCATTTTCTAGTTTCTGTAATTTTCAATATTTTAGCCAAGTAATTTTATTCATCAATGATCAAAATAATCATTACAGTTTGAGCTCTTTAAATGAAGGATTACAATAGCTTTCAAGAAACAAATATGCCAAAATTAATTTTTACGGTGCTATGCAATATGTAAATTTATGATAATTTGAATTTTGAATACTACAGAATATAATGTGTGAGATGTCCTGGTTCCTGGGTTGGTGTTCTTTGTTTCACACACACTTGTTCAAGCCAATATAATATATCTGTATGTCCTTTATGGTATTTTGAAGTAGTGCTCAATAAAAGCTGTGATATATTTGTGAATGCGGGCACAATGAGCCATTAAAGAAAGACATACTACTGACTTGTACAGGTGCACTGCAAACAAAGAACATCAACTCAGCAGCCAGGATGTCTCAAAACTACCAACTTGAGACTTTAGGCTTATTTTGTGGTAGCAGGTCACATATATGATGACAGCTGTGATGTAGTGACAAAATTTCACCACAAAGTTGCAGTTTCATTTATTTTATTTTAATTTTGCTTTGAATAAATATAACAGTAATATTGTTGTACAGGCTCTATCAAAATAATTGTTCTCCAGCAATTTTGCTGTTTTTGAATAGCTTCAAATATTAAGTATATAAATTATAAACCCTAGTCATTTTAAGTGCAAATGGTGCATTTGGAGGAAGCAGGCTGTTCAAAAACACTAAAAACAAAAACAAAAAATTGATGGCAAACAACCATTTTGATACAGTCTGTATATTTGAAATGCAAATTATGTGTTAATATTGCAATATATGTTTTGAGGACCCAATATGAGTTTTGGTGCCTTCAACATCTTGGGGACAAAATAATTATGTATTAGGTTAGCATTCTTCAGGCCCTGAGGCCAAAAACCAGTGAAAATCACTGCAGGCTTGTTGATACAGTGAAATTTTGTCACCAAAGCAGCAAGATGAACTCATGTATACATTCAATGTCTTTAAGGTTGGTTCAAAATTTGACAAAATTCATACAGCAAAGTTTTTTATGTTTACAGCATTATAATTTTTATGCGAAGTAAAATGTGTATTGTTTCATAACATTCCAATTTGTACATGTTGTGTATGGCAATTAAAAGTGACTATGTCTTGCCCAAATTGAATATATACATAAAAGATTCAACCAAATTTACAGATGGACAAGATTATAACAACTCTGCTACCAGCATATCCACATAACAACTGCTCAGTGCCAGAAGTGAGTAAGTGTAATCTTCTGGCACTGAGCAATTGAATTAATTACATGTATCTTTATTTCTTAGCAGATGCAATTTATTTTAGTGGATGATTGCTTTCTATGATATATAAAAATTGGACTTATCTATCCTATGTGATACAATAGTGGTTTGTCATGACCAAAAATCCCATCTTTCATTCTCATTATTGTTCACTGAATAAAATATTATACTCCCTTTCCAAAAATCATGATACTTGACTGCTCGATGCAGGCTGATACTGTAAACACTAAGATACCTTTATTCATTCCCAACTGACCCCTACTTGGGCCACAAATTAAACTTCAAATTGGTTATCAAGGCAGTAACAGCAATCATGCTGAACAATTCAAAAGTTCCATGGTCCAAGCTTATTAAATGTATTTTTGATGATTCTGTTACATTTACATTAGCATGCATATTTTTGTATTCTGTATTACCATTTTACGTATTATTATTATTGTGTACTTATTATTTTGTGTTGGCACTCAATGAGAGTATTTCCTACACCCTCAATCAGAATTATTTTTCACTTAATTTGCTGATGTAGCACACCAATGTAATGTGTAAATATAGAGGTGCCTGAGGTTCTGATTATTCTATACTTTGTCCAACTCGTAATTTGTGGGTTTTTTTACTGCCTGTGCTGCGTAAATTCATAAAAGTGTGCTTCATTCATGCAATAAGCTAACTTTTCAGTTGTGCACACAACTACATGTATGCCATTCTATATCAATCCACATTGTTATGAACCTGGCCTATTACAAATTGGACAAAGTATAATTAAATGAAATAGGCACCTTATTCACTGAGTAAGCATGTGAAAGTTCACATCATGCAGTGTGAAAGTCACATCATGCGATGTGAAAGTTACATGTGATGTGAAAGTCACATCATGCAATGTGAAAGTCACATGCGATGAGAAAGTCACATCATGATGTGAAAGTCACATGCGATGTGAAAGTCATCATGATCATGCGATGTAAAAGTCACATCATTCTTCATTCTTTTCCTAGAGCATTGTATCCATGGCATGTGTGTCAGCAAATACAATAGATTTATGCAGAAGCCTGTAAGTGGTAACAAGGCTAGCAAACTTTTTATGATGTGAGGACACATTGACTCTTCATGATAAGTTTTCTACTACATTTATAAGAGGTGTATATCTGAAAATGTTTGCATAAATAGCTGAAATTTAGTAATTTTGTATCAAAATATTAATCATAAGTGCAATATGTATAAAGGTAAAATGTACCATTTGAATTAGTGTGTGGGAATTGGCCTTTCTGACAATAAGATGGTCTTCATATGATTCAAAGAATACAAAGATGTTTCTGAATCTCTGTTCTTAGAATTTTTATGACATCAGTGCAAGATGCAATAGACCTTTTCAAATAGGAAGTTTTCCGCAGACAGCCATTTGTGTATGATGACCCACTATATAATTCTGGGTCATTACACAGCTGTTGGGTGGCAACACTTTCGCTAGTTGCCATGGTTGCACTTTGCATTATGTGTGTCACTGGTGAGCAATTAATATGTGCAGTGGCGTGTTGGGGGCAGGTTGTTCGGTTCTTCAGAATGGAGTCTGGTTAGGAGTGTAAGGTGCGGGCGAAATCGGTCATTTCGGGGGAAATGACTGATTTTCCCCGAATGATTGTGATGTGTACACACCTGGTGTACGTAACCTGGTTTTCCAAATGTTTACCGATGTCTATTTGAAAAGGTCTATACTATGATACATACAGCGAATCAACAAACTTGGCAAGAGAGGAACAACATTCATTGATACACTGAATGTCAAATATTTATGATATGGTCTAATCCATTCAGACCAAAGTTGGTCATTTTGAAACTTGAGTCCCAGATATTGAGTCCCAGACATACTTGGTTGTAAAGTTGTGAGCTTTTTACATGTCCATTTCCCTATGTTTGTACTGTTTTTTGCTCCTTTTTTGGCCTTTATCTCAATTTCGTATTGACGAATTTGGTCCAATTGGATCAGATTGTGTCACATGTTGCAAGTAATTTTTAAAACATTTTGAATTAACACATATTTGCTTAAAATGATGTTAGTAATTGGCAATATTAAATAGAAGATATGCACTCAGTACTACATGCCTAGGCCAAACCCTACAACATTATATTCGACTTGCCAATCACTAATATCTTGATTGTCCTAAAGGACATACATTGTTATTCACATGTCTACTTACTATGTGTTTTTTCTTACTAGTGAATGACTTCGAAATTAAATGAAAATCAACATGAAGCAAGTGTATAAAAACTTCGGTAAATATTTTCAGAAAATCCCGAAAGCTGTTGTGATTGGACCCCTGCTAATGTATCATCAATGGGTATATCTTCACTGCGCATTCCTGCAAATTCAATATATGCAATGAAGATGTGCAAATCGTTATACTTCATCAGGGGTCCTTTCACATAAGGCCGCCTGGGTTTTCTGATTAGGTGAATTGACAGCAAAGTGTATTGTTAGGGCAGTATTGTACATTAACCCCTTCTTAGTGGTTTTAGAGGAAGTGTCCCATGTGTTGCCCCGCCCTACCCCTACTGAAGGAGGGGGGGGGGGGGGCAAGGCTATTGGGATAGTAAATGTTAAATGACATTGTTGTATGATCCCTGTTAGGCTATTACAGTTGAAAACCACACCCCTATCAAAGACATGACCTTAATCTTCCACACAGGGAGTGTGAATTTCAAATGGGTTACCTGAATGGATGACTCCATTTCAAATCCACACCACTAAGTTATATGGGAGATTAAGGTCATATCTTTCACAGTGTATGTGGTTTTTGACTGGAACAGCCCAATTTTGTTCTTAGGGATTGGCTTTGAAATAATTTTGCTTTGTTTAGCATATGGAGCTTTTGGAATATTCCACGGATCTGTATGTGAATTTCTGTAGACCCATATGAAGAAAAGACCTCTTTTTGTGGGGGAAAGCTGAGAGAAACTGTCAGAATATTGCCTGACCCCTGCAGAGTAAATGTAAACCTGCAGCTCTAGATATATATAGGTGTTTCCAGTTTTGTTAGGTATTTGTTCTTTTTTAATTGTTTCTTTGTATTCTGTGTAATAATTTGTTAAACGTACAATAATATATTCATGTAAATTATGTAAATTGTAATTATGATCATCTTGATTTTATAAAAAAAAAGATGTTTGTAAATAAATCTACAAATTACAAATCATGAAAGTTGTTTTGTTTCTTTCTTTTTGACATGACATTTAGTCGGGGTGTGTGTGTAAAATCAGTCGGAACTTGGAAATATTGATTTTGAGATACAGCCAACTTGGAAATATTGATTTTGAGATACAGCCAATTCCTTATGTCTCCTCTTGTTTTGGAAACTCTTCAATAGCTCATATCTTTGGAACTGGTTGTTCAATTTCAATGGAGTTTTCTGCAAAATGCAGCTTTGCAAATGCTATTTACTATCCTATAAGAAACTGAAAATTTAATATTTCCGAGTTCCGACTGATTTTGCTTGATCGCATCACATATGTGCACTTAATCATGTCCAAATGAGAACTGCACTGGTTTCTGTTATTTCATGGGTTTTGAAAGAGGTTACATACCGTTAGAAGTTTGGTAGACTGTCGAATATTGTCTCTTTGTTGAATTCATGTTATACATGAATTGTCTTGAATTAGTGAATACAGGATCAGGTGGCGTGGCACAGCACTGTAACTCATTCATTGGGACCCGCTTAGATTGTTACCATTTAGAAAAAAGATTGATCTCCTGGGAGGTACTCAATAATTTTTTGGTAGGATAGTGCCACCCAAATTTTTAAAATGTGTCTGGACCCAAGTTTGGGGACATAAAATGGGGTCTCCATGGGGTTTTTAGCCAAGCAGTTCTCAGAAATAAGGCTCATTTTAGTGTATTTGGAGGAACATTTAGCCAAAGGCTCTGGGAACTTGGGTCTCCCATTTGGCACTTATATTACCCATAGTACAAGGTATAGACCACTTGGCATGTGACGTCATTGCCCGGCAGTATGCGTGCGCATTATGACAATTTACATTGTTCTTTGCCCTGCAGTGTGCGTACGCATCATAGTCTGCTAAGGGCATGTGCATTTTAAATCGCCCGCCACATTTCATACAGTACAAGAAAGCCATTGATCAGTGTAGTGGCTCGTTCGAGCATATCGATAGACGAGTCCCTCGCCTTTGTTGATAAACAGTGATGTCAAGTGGTCTATACGGAGCTGATCCCTTATTAGCATAGAGTGCAACACATCACAACAAAAATCAACACTCGCACCATAAATATAGCAAGCCTTTTTGATATTTTTTATTCTTCTTTTTGTAAAACCAAACATCTACAAAAAGCACCACTGCTATGATATACACACTACTGAACCTACAGTCAGAATCCTGGAGAGATGTTTCTCATCTCTGTAGAAAAATCATTGCAACCATGGTTACTTGTTACCATGGTAAGCAATTTACTTGGAAATCATGATTGGTAGAAAGTTGTTCTCCATCATTCTGTAACAATTCCATCATGACAATTTTTGTTCAAATTATTTTACATGTTTTTACATTATCTTGGGCTTGTCCTTAGTTTTGAGAAAGCCAATACCGATTCCTTTCCTGTTTCTGATGAATGATATCTGGTGTAGAGATTTACAACGGTCAAGATTTTCAGGTGGTGTGTCTTTTGGTGAAACAGTAACTAGTGCAATGAATATTTATATAATATTGGATGGCATTGAGGGTTGTATTAGAATATACTGCACGCGCCATGAATGATATTCAAGGAGCCGGTATGGCGAGTTGAATTTCATTCATGGCAAGTGCAGTATATTCTCATACAACCCGAAATAGAGCCATCCAAAATTATTATTATTATATAATATGAAGCTTTTTCTTTGGGTTTTGAGAACAAAGTATCAAACTAAACATGCTGGTGCCATTTGGAATCCAGTCGTTTAGTGTAATCATTTTCATCATGTTTGCCGGCGGTACAAAACAACAAACTGCGTAACTCAATCAATTAGGCCTGCTTTGGTCTCTCCACGCGCGAGGTATGCCGCGTAACGCGCTACGAGTTTTTAGCGACAACACACAATGTGCGCGCCCGTTCAGTATCAAAATATCTTGCACTGTATTACCGTGCAGTTTTAAAAATTTGTGGTATAGCTAAAAGCTTTGTATTATATAATAATCAGTGATATTGCACCAGCAACACTGTGTGGCTCAATTCGATAGCATGATGATAGCATTATCATATTATACAGATAATTGAATAGGTACAGATAAAGTGCTGTAAACTATCGTCACAGGCTATCAGTGAAGTTAATGTAATCGTGTGTCATCAAATTTAATTTTGAAGCGTTTTCCGTATCATAGAAATATAATGGCTTTAGCATACACATTTACCAATGTTATTACTTCACATATTCTAAATGATTTGTGGATTTTGTATCCCGAGTGAAGCAGCTAGATACTCAGGGCTGATGACCACATTCCCTAACATATTGTGCCTTGACTTGTGGGACTCTTAGATATAATAAAGTTTCTAATGTCTTGAATATCAATTCTTTTCCTGGGTATGTCAGACACAGACCACCAAAAATATAGACTTATTGCTACACCAAGTTTCAGAATTTACAAATGGTATTCTGGGACAAACTAGTAAGACCATCATGAACATTCTATTTTTGGTTTTCTTCTTTCCAATTTTGGGAATTACTTTGCAATGTTATCCTTTGCCTGGCATATAACAAAATCATCCAGAGGTACATTAAGCAGCCTCCATGAGCGAAAATAGTAATACCAGTATCAATGCTTCAAATTATTTGAATTCAATTCTTACGTACATATCAAAACACAACTATTGTGAGTTAGTTATCAATCATGATGCCAATTAAACCAATAAACAGTTCAATTCATACATGTTTGATAACACTTCATACATGTTTGTGCAGTGATAACAAGTTTTGTGGTTCTACATATATCATCAGATACAAAAATAAAGAAACAAATAGCACAATTTATGAAAACAATGAAAAACAAATTTTAACAAAGTTGAATACATGAAGGCGAATAATTATATGGGGAGTACAAAAAAATTAAGCGATTATTCAAAATCAACAGGATTGCAGTTCTTCTGAAGGATAGTCCAATTTCATTACATGCTATTTCCCCCATGTTTGAATGACATTGATTGCCATTCCCCAACTATTCTTTGGTTCACCTCAAGTTCGGTATTGACATCAATGCTTTTTCACGGTTGTGCTGCAAGCATGCCAACAAACCGCCATTGTATGCATGTGTGTATGCACTGCGAGGTTAACTTTATGTGTGCGATTTGATACTACACCTAGCAAAATATGCACCTACGTCACTACCGAACTTGAGGTGACCCACTGTATATTAAGTTTCACACTGGTATTTCAATCCCTTTTGCTATGAGAGCCAAAACTGTGCACTTGAAGGCTCAATAGAATACTGTGTGAATAAACAAGTGGGTTTTGACATATTTTGGCTTACCAATCAAAATATACAATTTCACAGGATTACTGGGAGAAATAAGGGCTTTCCCATTTTCCACCGATACCAAAATCCCCACTGTGTTAAGAAGTGGGGATGAGGTTGTTAACTGGACCATCATCTTTTAATAATTGACATTCTTGTGAAAGAGTTGGCTTATCTTGACATCCATCTTTATTTGAAATCTCCTAACACTAACAATGATCTTCTCAATTCTCTTAATTATACTAATTTAATCTATGGCTGTCTTACAGCTTTGTGATCAGTGCAACAGATATATCTAACATAGCTGCTCTATGGTATAATCTTGCCACACAATGTGACATTTGCATGGTTTGAAGTTCAAAGTAGCAAGAAGCAGCTATTATGCCATAGGATGTGATATCTATGTATATATGTCCTGCACCTAAATCCCTTTGTTTTGATGTTGAAGAAACGTTAGATTTCAAACTATGTGTATACGCTTTTGACCTACGTTTTCCAACACGAAAGAGATTTAACGAGATCAGTGACTACAAAACAAATTCTGACAGATTTTGATTCTTTTAAGACCCTTAGGGCAGCTATAAAAGATTCATCTCTTTCACTATCACACATCAACATAATCTTGTGGTACTTTTTACCTAGTTTTCACTAGACCTCATAGAGGTTCCATTCTATAACACACAGACTGTACAATAACAATTGACTTGTTAACAACTTCACAAGACGTGGCAAAAATCCATTTTCATATACATTTTACATTTTGTCTTCAATGTACACCAATTTTGGGGTAACATTTATTATTACACAAAAAAATAAATTCAAAAGTTTGCAGTTGTTTAACCTCGGCTGGCACGCACCTGATATGCATGTAATCCAGACTTAATTTTCCTACATATCATGTCAATTTGTCTCATTATTCAAATTGTTTTAATTTTCCTATTTAATTGTACAACATTCTGACAATATTCTTCCTTTTTTGTCAGCACAAACCTGCCTGACATCTATATATTATTACAAACTAACCATTCTGAAACATTCATGTCTTCACTTTTCTTATCAAATACTTCTCCTTCTTTTTAACTATATTACAATACCAATAACATATAAAACTTGTCCAGCTTCAACCTAATCCTAATATCATCTCATTTTATCTCTGCTCATTTTCCAATTTCTCTCATCTCTTTCACCACCTTGCCCCTTTCTTACCTCCTTACCGTCTCTATTGAATACAATTTGTCGAACATTTTACTTTACAAATCCATGAAATACATCTTATACTTCATTGCATCCATTTCTTGTACAGTATGTACATCAAATAGATGAACAATACTGATATTACAACACATTCATATGTATAAATTGCTAACAAAAAAAAAAAAAAAAAAGTAGTGAAAAGTCAGATTTGTGTCCAAAACTGCATCGTGTCTCCCACAAAATTCTACCCTTTTGCAAAACATTGCAATAAAATGTATGGTCATTACTCTCCTTTCCTGAACAAGTGACCCCATGATTATGACTTAAAATGAGTTCAACTTTTCCCTACCTAGAGTACAAAATTGATCTTGCAGACAGTTCTGTCACAATGTACATTAAGTTGTCATGACTGCTGCGTGCTCGAGGAATAGTAATCAAAAACATATAAGAAAAAATCTAATATGACCATTGCTTTTGCAATGTTTCGCCCAGTGATTTTCCTGTATATCCTAGTGTTGAGATATCTGCAGTTCCTTACTTTTGCTACAACATAGAAGATAATTAAAGTGAAGAAGTTGATTTCTGGAAGAATAGACAGCTAATTTATCTATGGAATGTGTATAAAAAATATGCAACAAAGCACCTTTTCTCATCCAATAAAGTGCACAAAATATATCAATATTTCCTCATCCCTTTTGCAAGGCATATCACATGGAAAAAAAGTGCAACTGTGTTAATACAAAAAAAAAAGACCTATATTTAATTGCCAAAAGAAAGTGCATGTAGCAGGTGACACCAAGAATACAAGATTGACTAATAATGTGCAAATGCAATTATCAGCAAAAAAACAGGTTTCTCGGTCGATAAACCTGGTTTTTCAAAAACTGTGACAATCAAATTTGAAAAACCTGGTTTTTCGATTGAAAAACCAGGTTTATCAAAATAAACTATGACAATCAAATTGAAAAACCAAGTTTATTGGCGAAAAACCAGGTTTCTCTGTCGATAAACCTGGTTTATAGTGCCTATTATTCAGTTAATACTTCTATATATAGGTAATATTGAATGGCCAGAGAAGATATCTACCCTTCCCAGAATCCTTTGAAACATGATGCATTACATCGAATGACCCTCCTAATACTTTGTACAGGTTCCCCTTGTTTTCATTTTGAAAATAGACTGGCTGAACATGGGTCGATAGTTAAGAAATTAACAAATTTTGCAAGATCTGGATGTTATCTATTAATGTACTTTTTGTCACTATCGACCCATGCTGCACTAGATAGCAAATCAGAAGAGAAAATTGAAATTGAAGAAATGCATTGTGGGAAGTGTAAGATATCTTCTCTATTGAATGGCTTTGTGGATAAAAATGTATAATAATTATTAATTGCTCAAGTCCGAGACAATTATTGCAATATTTTGTGTATTATATTATCCAAAGTTAAGCCAATCACTATTGCAGTATTAGTGATATTACACTACTAAAAAATGGATCAGAAACTGCCAATTTTGATTTCCTTTCTTTTTTTGTCTGTTCCCACAATATGGTCTCAGGTTCCTATAGTGCTGACAGAAGTGTTTTTCAGTGTCATAGGACTTCAGTAGTTAGTGTAGTATGCACTCATAATACTCATATGATATACAATGTTAATGCTGCTTTTGAAACAAAAAATGAGTAGTGTATATTTACCAGACTGAAATCAAACACGGAAAACTTGATGATTGGACCTAACTTTTGACAACATTGACGCTGCAGTGCATGTGCACCGGTCAGATTCTGTTACTGACTGCTAACATGCATTAATGAAATGCCACTGCTTGAAAATAATGAATCTAAATCTAGCAGAAGTTAGACATCCCTAATGTCAGGTGAATGTTTGACCTTTGACATCAAGCTATTTGAACTACATCTCCATAACGAAAATATGCAAAGGAATAAAATGTTTCAAGAACATGTTGCATGTTAGGGATTATGTTCCACTTGTTTGTTTTTTGTTTGTATGTTTGCATTTATTATTAAACCATAATACACTGGCATAGATCGTCAATTACTCAAATAAATTAAACACATATTATAAATCTCTTAACTATTTTCATAACATATAACACATAGTGTAAGTATAGAATTACTCCCCACATTTGGTATATACTAGCATGATCTGGCATGCCAGAGGGGGCATTGCACATTAATGTCTAGAAACACTGCAGAATTTTTAGACTTGGGCAAATATTCCAAGGTACAAAACATTTGCGGAATTAATCAGTATACAACTTAAGTTGGGGTTTGAGAATAATAACAATTGTATATAAGATGCTCCATATCTTGACAAATTTAAGTTTGCTTATGGAATGAGCAAATTATGGGAGTAAATAACCAAAATACAAAAATCAGCACAGGCAAGGACAAAGCAAAACATATTCTGTTGTTGCAAGAACTTGACTTATACAAGCAAAAATTAGTATCAAAACTAGAGACTAGAAATGCTGTCCTATTTTTCTTTTTTCATAATTTTTTTTTTTGCTTGCAAATATTTTACCACAAAAATTACATTTACAGACACTGTATAACTAATAAATATTCATAAGGTTGTGACCTTGTCATAGATAAGATCTCAACACTTTCTTTGAGTTTGATGAAATAGACATATAAGAATAAATTAATTTTCATATTTTCTATTTTATGCATGTGCAAAACGACATCCCCAAATTGTACACTTTCTTCCAGTTTTGATGCACCACTCTACCTCACACATGGGTTTGGAAACTTTATATTCTATACAATTCTATGCTATACTGCAACCAAACGCTATTTTCGATCCTCCACTATCAACGTGTGCAACTAGAACCTGCTGTGATGCATCCAATTCTCAAGTTAAATTTGCACTACATAGGCACCGACTAAAAATAGCCTCTTATGATAAAAGCTTTGATGGTTACATATTGCAAACAGTTTTGGTCTAATATTGATAAGTTCTTGGACCATGTTATTTGGTGATACACATATACTGCCTATCTAGTCCCGATGAAACTATAACATGATAATAGTACAACACATAGATCACTATACTATGTTGCAACCAAGTAGCCATATTCTTTAAGCACTTCTGGCCAACGCTTCTCAAAGAATGCACGCATGGCATGACCCGCCTGGCCAACTTCCGATTCGTCTTCATTGTACGTCTCGCAGTTGTCGAACATTAGACGGACGTCGGCGGCAAACTCTTCATGTGTTCTACATCTGTATATGAAATGAAAAAGATGAAATGTTACTGTTGTTCTGTAATTACCTTTTTACAATTGTATTGCCTTTCTTTCTCTCAACTTTTCCCTCTCCCATATTTTCAGTTTCTTGACAAAAGAATGTTAATTGCCCCGCCTTGGCATGTTACCCCGCCTCCCAGGGTCTTAGCTAGCCACCCGTCTGGCCGTCATTTTAGACGGCCAGTTTGCTCCTGGGACGGGCAAAATTAATGCCTTTGACAGATGCTATATTATAAATTGTATGTTTTGAGAAGCTAATTGCCCTTTTTAGTAGACCCAATTTGTAGAACAAGGCCATATCAGTACATATTTGAACTCTTTGAACCCCCAATGGGCTATAGATGTCTGGTAAATGTTTTTAATGGTCAAATTAGGACAGGCAATTTTATTCAAATGACGGGCAACCCTCAATTTCTAGCTAAGCCCTGCCGCCTCCTTCTTCTTCATCTCATTCCCTTTCTACCTAGCATTTTCCTTCCCCCTTACCTCTTTTCTCTAGTATTTGCATTCCCCTATGCATGTTATTCCCCAGGTCCATAGATTTATTGAATATGTTGCAATTCATTTACACATTACCCCCATCTTTTTACCCTCCACTCTCCATCCGTATCTTTCTTCCTCCCTCCTTCCATCTGTCCCTTTTATACAATACCTCCCTCTCTCTTTACTCCTCACTCTCCATCCCTCTCTTCCCTTTCTTTCTTCCTCCCTACTTGCATCTTCCTTAAACTATGGTACTTATGATCCATTGTACATCTTATTCCGGAGTGTACTAAGGCCCATAGGTTTGTTAATTATCTTATAAATACAAAATGAATTACTCTATATTTACACGTTATCTCGCCTATATTACTTACGATCCATTGTGCATCTTATTCCTGAGTGTACTGAGGTCCATAGGTTTCTTGATTATCTTACGATATGAAGTGAATTGCTTTGTGTTCACAGGCAGGAGGAAAGGCCAGGAGTTCTCTTCTTTATCCAATTCAGAGACCATTTGTCTGGAAAACAGAAAATGAAATTACAATCACGATTATTTAAATGGGAAAATTCAAAATACAAAGGAGTATAAACTGTTAGTTTGAGTATAGACATAGACACCAATACTGTGACTCCATAATAAAATTTGTAGTATTACGTGTATGTGTGTGTGTGGAGAGGATTGAGGGCTGCGTGTGAGGGAGGGGAGGGGGGGATGTGTGTAGGGGAGGGATGTGTGGGGGGAAGGTTGTGTAGGGGTGAGGGGTTTAGGGGAGGGGCTGTGTGGGGGGAAGGGCTGTGTAGGGGTGAGGGGCTGTACAGTTAACATTTCAATGTTACTTACTTGCAAGGTGCCATATTATCTTTGTGCTTCTTGCTGACATGCTTTGTCTCCGATTTGGGTGTATCAGCTGGACTGCCTGGTATGCTGGCTGGAGTACTACGTCCTGATTCGCCTTTTTCCTTCTCCTTATGCTTTGATTTCTTGTGCTTCTTTTTCTTCTTCTCTGCTTTTCTTTTGATTTTCTCACAAGGTGGACACATCCATTTGCCTCTTGGCATTCTGAAACAAGAAAGCATGTAAGTATATTGCATATGAATGCATGGAAATAAAACATGTGTTAACTTATTAAACAAACCAAGCCAAACTCATAAATATTGGATTGTCACTGATAGGGTACCACCAGCAGGGGCATAACCAGAGGAGTGATAAGAGAAGAACGCCCCTCAGTGTGAAAAGGGATGGAAAGAATTAATTTTTGATCGGTCAATCCTATTCTTAATCATGTTTCCCTCCAGCTGGGGCAGTGGTCTCAACAACCAGATTTTTTACTACTACTGAGTATTATTTGGTGAATGATAATCATCATCTTGAAGTATGAGCATATAAGATGCTTTGTGGTATGATGGTACTCACTTGCTAAGTTGGGGATTAAGGCAGTTGAGATGGTACGATCTTGGACACTGATTGCACTTAAGAAGTTTTCCTGTCTTCTGACATTCAATACATGTCCCTGGTTCACCAGTTGCCTGAAAAAGAAAACGTATTAAGTCAGTGATGGAATTTATATTGAATAATATGCATCCAGTAGAAGTATTTCAACATCTCAAACCCAAGGATACTTAAATCTAGCCAATTAAGGTGGATGACGGAATGTCATTTAATCAAAATGATCGAATTATTAGTGAAATAGGTACAAGACATGAAGATGCCCAAACCAATGTATATATACACAGCATGAGGGAAGATGATAACACATCAAAAGGACCAAAGAGACCCACATTCAACAGAGTGACATGCACTGGCATCATATGTGCTGGTATTACATAGTGATTTTCTAAATTTTGAAATCTGTTGAAGTCAAAATTAAAAGGGGACATATCTGACAGTCAAAACTAACAATTTGTGGAAAAGAAATACAAATCTATTTTTCATGGAAATGCTACAACATGACTTTAAATCTGTTAAAAATCACACTATTTTAAGGTATTTTTCCTTATAACTCATCTTTGATTGTCTATCCCTTATACTCTGATCAGCATATAATAGACTGGACTCGTAACATCGTGGATTGATATAGAATGGACTACACACAGCTGGGCGCAACTGCACTTTGTGTGCTACATGACCAATGTGCGCTTTGGTGGACTTGCGCAAGCGTAGGTTTGGACTTTATTGACTTGTGCAGTAAAAAAGTGAATAAATCTCACCTATTACAAGCTGATCATAGTATAGTTTCATTTATATACATATGTTTATTTGATTGAAAACTTCTAAAACCAGCTTTATAACCTACGACCTCATGACTTTTGACCTCTTACCTTTGACACACAAACTGAGCAATACCAATCTCCTTCTGGTATTTTCTCCATCTTGGGCTTAAAGCAGTAGGTATGGAAGCCCTTATCACACCCGTCACACAGTAATAGCAATGCCTCGTTGTCTCCCTTGCGACACAGTTGGCAGAACTGAAATGAATATGTAATATTGAGATGAGTACAGCTAATCAAATTAGGTCATCTATTTTTGGATGCTATTTTCCCATGCAACCGATCATAAAAATATTTGAATCATACAGCAAAGCACCATACACAAAATATATAAGGTCACATCAATAGCCTACCCACAATTCCTTGTGGATATACAAATCAACTACAGATTCATACATATGGATTACATTATAACCCACATGATTAGTTAAGAGATGATCCTAAGCAGCAATAATGTCCTACCTTCTTAGCGTGGCGATCATAATATGCAAAAAAATCTATAAAATCATGTTTTTATTGAATTTTTTGGTGTTATTTTGATGAATAGATGATTCAGCATCTGCATGTAAATTGGGTATGTACGAACATGGTACATTCATCATTTTTCATAACCAAGTAGTAAAAAGAACTTAAGAATATGGTAAGCCAGGCAGCAATTGCACTTACTCACTTCTGGCACTGAGCAGCCTATGTATGAATGAACCCCTTATTTACGATTACAAATTGGGGTAAAAACACAGAAAACCTACCACTTTCATAATGGATTTATCCCAAGCTATACAGTTCTCCAGCATACCCAAACACAGGCATAATTGTGATGCTGATGTAGCCGCTGCCACCGCATTCCTCCATCGTACAAGTCCGGGGGCGATATCGTCTTCTCCTCTTGGGGTACTGTTAATAGATAACAAGCTTATTGTTAATGATAATCCTCATGAAATCAAACCTTCACTATTTATTGATTTGATACTTTCATCTACATGTATACTGCGCACAGAAAGTATACTTACACTTAAAACAAAAGCAGTTTCCTACAAACACTAAAACTAAATTATCCATCTATTAACCACTTCATTTGGTTATGCTTGTGAGTCTGTAAGAAATTGCTTTTATTTTAAGTATAAGGATACTTTTTGCATACAGTATATAAGATTTTGCTTGTTTTAGGATCTGTTTAGGTGCAACATGTTTAACATAGTTCTTGCTTTGTCATCATCACTATTTATAATATTAATTTTATCCTAAATATTCATTTCTATGAATAACTGTACTTTCTTTCAAAAGTGATGTGTTTGGAGCTCGAGCAAACTGACATATTTTCTTTAAAAAGTTCCACTTTTGTCATCTTACATTATATTTGCGGTAACTTTGTCAGAGATGATTTACCTTATCAGCCAAAAGGTGTGTGGATATCATAACTTCTTTTACACTAGTTAAAATGCAATGCAAATATACAAATCCTTAACAAAGTATACTAATTCACACTTGACAATATGGTTGCCATGATGACCCATCTATTCTAAAACATTAGTTCAAATCAATCCATTTTAGTGCTTTCTTTCAAAATGGCACATGACATTAATTAACCAACAAATCAAATCAAACGACTGTAGTGTGATTTTTTTTAGATGGTGCAAGCATGCATATAATTATAACAAACACTATAAGCTTTAACATATCTCATCTCTAGAGAACAATTATAACAGTTTGGTAAATTACAAACAAATTAAATGAACTTTCCCTTCACGGTGTGATAATCCCAATGGTCAGGGTACTTTTGCTCTGGTTTGCATAGCTGCAAAATATTGTGGTTAAATATTTTATCATAAATTTTGGCAAATATAGTATAAGCTTTTTAATAGCGAATTGGAATGAAATTTGACTCATTTTCCCAAAAGCAATCATTTTTGCATTCATTTATTTACAATCCCTAGAGATGGAATGCATAAGCTTATAGTGAATTTTAAGGGAAGTGATATCTGGGATATAATATTAAGTAGGTCATTTGCTATTTGATATTGAAACATGGAGCCAACTTGAATTTTAATTTCAATCCTTTTGAAACGTTAAAACAAAGATGTTGGTACAACTACCAACAGCAAATCTTTCAAGAATCATCCGTTGTCTCAACCATAATTCAAAGTTAATCGCTGAAACTTTCATATCATATATAATGTTGGTAATCACATAAATGTTGGTTTATCCCACAGGACAAGGATGCAAAACTGTTATGTTGCGTGGGATAACCAGTAGGCCTAAAAGTTTCATTTAGAATTTTTTTTCAAGAAGGTTTCAGGACACTTAAGTATTTGTTTCTTTTTCTATAAATTTGCTCATTTTGTGACCTTTCCCCCATCACTTTGCACATCCGCCAGTCTTAATGCTTCCTTTTGTGACTGATTAACTAAAATTCCATGGAGTGGATATTATAGTTTTATGATTTGCCTAGCATTGGCTCCAGTAAGCTGCAATTAAATGAGTTAGCATGCAAGAATTAAATAATATTTCAAAATAAATATGACAGAATATATGATGGAATATGGAGTAAAATGAGTATGGGTTAATTAGCTAATTGATCATGTGAGTGTACACCCTGTTTCCATTTTCCTCAAACATTCATTTATATATATTCCCTGTTAATTTGAGCTATGTAAAGTCATTAATAGCATAAATGTCACTCTCACAGACGGATAGGCAATGGACTAAATATTGAGAGGTTGGATTCCATAGTTATACTGTTATTGCCAAAGGGCATCACATACAAAATAAATTCTTAACAATTTCTGAAAGACGGAGCCCCATCACCATCTAAAAAGAGGTAGGAATAATTTCTTTGTGTTTGGATCAAAAGTTTTAAATCGTAAACATAATTTCTGGTACATTGCAAAGTTGCTTGTCTAAATTAGCATGCATGTAAGCATCTGAATGTGACCTTTAACAAGTCCTCAATGGTAGTTAAGATTGAATTAACAATTGCCTTTCTCTTGATCCAAAGAATGACAGTAAAATTGTTCATGGGATTTGTTGGAAACTGTCCCATTCCTTGATCTTTATCTTGTGTTTCCAACTTTTCTTTCTGTACACATCAACATGCATAAAGCTTGTTTAAGCCTGGCTTTAACTATTTGCTTGAGTCTGGTCTCATCATGACCCAAGTGTCTGCGCACGGAGACAGTTTTAACAGGAAATAGGCTTCATTCATTCATTGATCTTTTTAAGCTTTTTTACATGCATTTATATGAAACCCAATATCCTGTTGTTTATTACTATGATGGATGCACTATTGCTGGCACACAAAGAGAGTGCCACCAACATATCAATTTTTCCAAGGCTATGATAAATGTATGTATGCAAGGTAATGAGTGGTTACAGTAAATATGCAGTACACCTTTCACAGGGCTAGCATTCACACAGAATTGTGATGCAATAACAGTGAGAAACTTGAAATATGTGATACATAGACACACTGATGAGTAACAGAACAAGAGTGACAACAACTTGAACATAAATCCAGCAACGCCTGCCCAACCCTCAATGACCAACCCAACTCTAAGACACAACCTTGCAGTGGCATTGGCTTCAAGCAGAGTCTTAGCTACTAATTATAAGTCCCTTCATTTTAAATCAACCTTGAAAACATAAACCCCATTTCTGAAATGTAAGGTTTCACCAAGTTCAAAAATATGTATTGCTATAGCCTGAAATTAGACCTAATTTAGTTCATAGTTTCAAAATCTAATACTCTACCATTATGGATTAAAAAGATGTTAATTTTGGCCATCCCATTTGCAAACGAACTGTCATAAATACCAAGTGAAGAGATGGCTAGCTAAGACACTGGCTTACAGACTATCAGGTTGCATGGCAAATACCACTGCTCCATAATATCTTCACATAAAACCCCAATTGTTCACTTTCATGAAAAAATTTCTTTTCTTCCCCTCTGTTCTCTGCCATGGCCCTCCTTCCTATCCCCTCTCCCACTCCTTGACACAAAATATCTGTTTCTATAGCTTATGTGAAGATTGGAATGTTTACAGAGGAAATTCTTCTCCTGGATAAAGATGCTTTCAACTGGCATCAAATTATCTCTCACCAGGATTCATGCAAATGATCTAAAAGCTGTTATTCAATTTTAAGTCTTATAATCATATCAAATCATCAAAGACAATGAAGTAGTCACAGTTTTCAGGAGAAAATGGACGATGGATAAGATTGATGATGGGGTTGTATAGTCAGTTGAAATAATAATGAAACATGCATGAACACTGAAAACATGTTAGTCTTCCTAAAGACAAAAATAACATTTCTCAACTTGCTGTTTGCAACCAGAGAAAAGAAAGAATAAATGGAACAGCAACACACAAAGTGTCAATAATGTCAACTTTCCAGCACACAGTGTGCATCAAACAGTGCAAGATTTGTGCAGACTAGCCATGAATTATTTGCACAATTTAAAAACACCTCTACATATTTCTAGATTTTCTTCTGATTCACACAATTTTTTAAATATCAAATCATAACAAACAACCCAAACCAAAAACAAACAAAAATAATAAGGTGCACCACAAAACTGAAAATCCAGCAAAAAATGCTCTACTGGGTATCAAGAGTATAAAGCAACCGCTCAACCAATTAAATAAAACAAAGCAAAAAAATATGAATTAAGCAGCCAATTAACACAACATGGAAGAACAATTAAGTCAAAAACAGAATATACATAGTAAGAAAAGAAGCTGCAGTCGCACATCCATACTACCCAAGTTTCAACCTTTCCCTCAAAGGCTCCTATCAAATCTCATCATATCCAGAGCAATGACCCAATTTGTAATTTGCATTCCTGAAATAAATACTTCTCAAATGATAACTTTTTGGGGGAACAGTTCAACAAATGTACACATGATTTCAAATTTAGAAAATTGGTAAATTTGGTCAGATCTGTGCACATCCCAGGAATGGATTAAGGCTTTCATCATTTATTAGTGTGTTGTAATGGACGATCCCACCCACCCAACTAGAAATAATAAATTCAAAACCATTATTTCTCTTTTAGATAACATAGTTTCCAGGGAAAATGTTGGATATGAGTATGAATTTGGAGACTTGTTTCTTATGGAATGAAATCTTCAAGACTATATTAGTAATGGTTGGGAGACCTATAATAGTGAGTCTTTATATTTCTTGTGCAGCTAGGGGTAATGAAAAATGGGATGATTAAAAGGGTTCAGGTTTATTTCAAGATTAAATGTCTCATACATACCAAATTAAGAGACATTGGAAAATAGCAGTGGTGTAGCATCAACTGAAATACCCTTTGGAAGTATATTTGCTCAAAAAAAATTTTGAATTGTGAAAATCCATTAAATTGCCACCCACATATTACAAACCATTACCCAGTTATTACTTTTGAAATCCTATTTTAAGTCAACATCAGATAAAATTAAGATCCAAAATTTTGACCCAAATTCAATTAATGCTATATATCAGCTAATTGATTATGCTATACCACTGCATCAGTATAAATCATGCATAAGTGAGACTGCAGCTTGTTTTAATTCCCTACTAAATAATATAATATATATATATAAATTTGATATAAATTTCTGCCATTTTTTCATCATCGGTGTCATTTTTTAGACCCACCTCACTTGCGAGCTGGTATCAACTCCAGTGGTCTGTACAGCCATAAGGAGTGACTGTCTGTATGTAGTAATACAGAACATAATACAAGTCACATAATCATATCAGAAATGAGAGAGAGTTGCCAAAGCATATAGAAACAAGAAAAACAGTTTGTCAAAAGAAATATATTGATTGATTTTTATCATAACTATGAGCGTCATTGAGGCCCGCAGTAAAGCATGTACTTTCTACTTTAAAACCCAAGGCACACAAATGCACACCCATCCACAGGCGATCATCTCTCTTACACTAACACATACACACCTCACACATGCACACCCCCACTTGCATTCTGTTGGTCGGCATGACATCACTCACACTAGATTGTTCATCTCATTGCTTGTTTTTATCGAGATTTGGCTGTTCCATCTTGCGCTCTCGGACATGAAGGGGACACATATCGTTGTACTCAATGGAGGGAGTCATAAAATAAATACCTCTTGGTGAAATAATTCAAAAAGTTCGATTTCTTATCAGGGGAATAAACTCCCAATAATTACAAAAGGAAAAGTTTTTTACGTGGAGAAAATTGACTTGAACTAGAAGGCCCTGTACAAACCAATAGGGATTTCACAAGGTTGTCCCCTTTGATAGACAGAGAAATGGGTTGTGTGCACTGGATGGAACAATCCGACCGAGAGATTTCACAACACATTGACAATACACACACCCACTTACATGCATCCCCACAACCTAACACATGCATCCCCACCCCCACACATAACATTATTTTTCATTCTTAACCAGTTTCTTTACATTTCCAAAGCACAATTTTGACATATCTGCCTATATATTCCAGCTTAAGCTTTTAAATTTAAATGAAATGTATGCAATTTATGGTGGACTGTGCATTTTTGTGTGGACATATATTACAAAGTTTATTTATTATGTTCTTGCATACATGCAATGTGTGAGGTGCAATGGATGCTTTAAGTATGCAAGTAAATTTCTTAACAAATGTACCTGGCTGATTTATCTAAAACCTAAATCATATATAGTATCACAACGTTAATATCAAGATTAATCTCCTCTCATGTCTCATCATAAACTCTGTCCCTAGCACATAAATGGTTGCTTCGCAGTGATGAACAAATTCTTATTCTTTGGTTTTGATAACTTTCACATTCTTCTTGTGCTAAGGACAGAGCTTTGCTGTTACTGTCCCCAAATTATAGAAACACTCTCATGATTTTGAATGCAAAAGCTCCCACATGTAATGTTGATAACTTTAAATTGACCACAAAAAACATATTTGTTTTATACTTGTTTTACTTGTAATCTGTTTGATGTTCATGTTTACTATGGAATTATTCAATATCTATAAATGGTAATCAATGTAATCAAAAGGGAAATTGTGTGTTTCCTAGATTGAGTACTTTAATATTGATTGGCTCCATTACCCCACACCACAGATAATATCAAATATATAATCTTTTCCAGGGGTGTAGCTAGAGTTTGTGGCACCCTCGACCTAGGATACGGAATCGGGAATAGCGCTCCCCTCTTCATGGGGGAAACAGCTTGTTCTGCTCCTAAAATGACACTTCCTGGATAAACTATGTATGAAATTTGCATAACTATTACTAATTTGGTCATATTGTAAATTTTGGTCTTAAACAGTATCTTGTAATGCCTATTATTGTTGCAATGCATGTGGAACGTGCACAAATTTTAGCTTTTGCTGTTTGGATGGAGCACTGCATTATCAATTTTTGTATGGCCATACATAGATAGGTCAATTCAGAACCTCTAACACAGCACCCAGGTCTCCTAGCTACAAGCCCCTAATCTTTTCACCTCTGCTTCACAAATTCACCCCCTGGAATTACACAATGTAAAATTAAAAAGTTTGGACCATTTGTCTCCATAACAAAATATGCATGAAATGCTTAATACATCCAGAAAGTGTTTGGAAAGAAAAACCCACATCAGCCCATAGTTATGATAAATCATCAATTGAAAAACCATGTAGACAACTAAATAATAAACACAGACACACAAATGGGACGATATGTTGGAAACAATTGGAAGAAATGAAAATACATAATAATGACGCACAAATAAAATTGAAATGATACGATCACACACAAATATTACAATGGCTAAATGCTGTGATAGTTTTAGAGCCATTGTGTCTTGCTATTTTCATACACATACAATTGATATTGTAACATGTTATAGGTATACCAATCCAACATTGTCAGTGTAACAGCTGAGCTGGCTTTCATTTACTCCTTACATTTTACAATAAAGAAATATTAAAATTGAGATTTCATTAGAATATTATTTAAATTCCTAAAAATCTAAACACATACCGTAGAGAATCACCTAATGGCTCACACAGACTCCTTTGCCTTTAGGTAAATTTGACGACAAACAGAGAGCCCCTCCTCTGAAAATCCTAAGAAGAATGAAGGGTCTGTTTAAGGCTCTGTGCCCATTATTTGCTGCTGGGAATTTTTTTAGAGCAAACTTTTAAATTGCCTCTCTATTACTTGTACATCTAAAACAGTGGTGTGAATCTACAGATACCACACTGATCTTGTTACCTTCGTGTGAGCGGCGGCTTGAGGTATCTTCTCTCCACAGCTTTCTCCAATGCTTCCAGTCTCCTGATGGAGATGTTAAGAAGGTTGCTGCCAGAAGTTTCGGCTGCTTCATAGGATTCAAAGAAAGGTTCACATGACACTTTGTCTGGTAATGTCCATCCCTGGGAGATAGACGAAAGGAATCAGCATTAACAAACATTGGAGTGATGGTTTTCAATTTGAATAGCAAGAAAGAAACTTGGAATAAGATATTGAAAATTAATTTTTTGGGTGACAAATAATTCACCTTGACTTTGTGCTATGTGACAAAACTAATGGGCAATTCCATTTACAATCCACACCACCCCTGTGGAAGATTTTGGAAATAGCTTCCACAGGGGAGTATGTTTTTCAAATGTAATTGGTCAGAGTTAATCATTTTGAAACCCATACTCCCACTTGCAGCTTTACCTACATCTGTCACAACTGAAGTGAGTATTTCAAATGGAAGTTACCCAATTGTCTATTCAATCTGAAACTTGTACTCCATCTGTGGCAGATTTTAGCTAAATCTTCCACAGGGGTAGCATGGAGTTTAAATGGAATAGCCCGATTTCTTGGCCTTACCTTGACTTGCATGCTAGCACAGTAGACTTTCTCTTCCATTTCTTCAATGGATTCAACCATCTTCCTATTACAGGTGAACACGACGTCTTTCACCATGTCTTCACTTTTCACCTCTTTCTTCTTGCTGCTTGACGATGCATCTGCAGCATCCTCATCATCCTCCTTATCCTCAATCTGGACATCTGTAACATTCATAACATATTTTTAATTAGGCAATTAAAATATGTACCGGTCATAAGCAAGATCAGACCTACCAATTCTATTATGTACCCACCAGTGATCTTTGATTTAAATTTTTTTTTTTTTATAGGCAGGATGGTCTACATGAGGTCTGAACTGTGCCCGAAACAAATTCACTTTGAACATATTAATGTGACATTAAAAAAAAAGACTTAAATCACCATGCAAATTTCTTTGCCCCTCCCTCTCCTCTCATTTTCTGTCCCTCCCTCCCACTCAGTTCAGCCAATTTATCTTAATTCTATTCGATGTTGTATTTTCAGCCACTAAAATTAAAATAAACTGAATATAAAATGGGGTCTTTTGGTGACAGAAATGCTGTTGGGAGCTTCGGCCTATTCCTCCCTCCTCAACTCGCAGGTTCCTCTCCACTCCTCTCCTCTCTTCTCTTCTCCTCTCTCCTCCACCTGCTCCTCTCCTCTCATCCCCCACACTCTCCTCTCCTCTCACTGAGTCTCAGCCAAGTTATTAACTGAAAAATAATATACATTTAAAATAGATTCGAGTCTGGGAATCTTGCCTAAAGCAATTATCAGATTACCAATTCCAATTGTTTATCAGATTACCAATTCTAATTGTTACGGCAATGAATAAAATCAATTAGCTTTGCTTGAATTTGAAATTGATAAAGTACAAAAAACCCTCACAATCAGTCATTCACACCAATCTATACTTACAGTCACTAATGCCCTTCTTCATGGATTTCTCACAGAAGTCTACATATTTCTGTAATGTCTTCTGTAGGACCCTTTCTCTGATGCCTCTTGGCTGAAGGTTCCTCATCAGTAGTCTCAGCTGCTCAATGCTGGTTATCTGCCACCAACCATCTCGCAGATCTACACAAATAGGAATTTGACAAAAAAGCATTTATAAAACCCTGTATATTGTCATTGTTGTTGCTGTGGTAGTTGTTGTTGATAAACCATTTAGTATAATTTCAGACACTGAATATTAGTTACATGCATTATCAGTCTGCATCTAGATAAAATATAAACCCAATCTGTCTCATAAATATGTGTATTTAAAACTAATGAACCACTAAATATTACTGACCTAATATTTTTGATCCAAATATTTACAGTAATGTCTACTACCAACATGTACCTCTTCATTTGCAACCAATATTATAAACATAATTATTGTATTGCCAAGAAATTTCAAGCCTAGTAAACTTTTATTTGCAATCAATGAGATACAACTAAAGAGTACCAACTTGTCTACGTATTGCTCATGGAGGGCAAAATAATATACCTCCATGTTATTTTGCTACGCACCCAGCAAACTTGGTGTGGTTGTTTGCATTCTGCATTTACTGTGTTGCTACAAAACAAGCGCCAGTACAGTATGAGTAAACCATGATAACGCTCAAGCTTAAATATGCCAATTATCGTTCCAATTCGAGATTTAGCCAATATTCGTCAGAGGTACACTATTTGCCCTCCATGTGCAACAAATTAATATGGCGGATTATACCATAGCGCTGTACACACAGGCCAAATTTTAGTTGGTACTCTTTGAGTCTAATATCTGTGTTTGCAAGAAACCAGCTTTCGGAATCCCAGCCTTTGGGTCTAATCTTTGTTTACAAGAAATCTCTCTTTTATAAAAATCAAGTATGACAGATACTTACCCTCTGGAATGAGTTGTTCCGCTGCACTTTCTATTTTATCTAACATAGATTTCATTTGTGCTATTGCTATGCTTTCTCTCTCATCCTCATCATCCTCATCTTCCTCTTTCTTAATCTCCATCTTGATATCAGGCTTCACATCCTGCTGTGGTTGGGGTGATGATGATGATGACACCACTGACATCATAGGATTGCTGAGGTCAAGTGGACCATTCATGCCAGCAACGGCTTGCAATGGGACGGCACCGAATCCTGGGAATGCCGCATATGCCCCGACTAGTGGATTCATTTGGTTCATATGCATAAGAGGGAATGGCATCTGGTAAAGACCATAGGGGGATACATTGAATGGCATTGCCGCTGCATTGTGTTTGAGTTCTGCAGCGATTTGCTGATCGCTACTGCTACTGTCATTACTGGTTTGAGTCCTTGTCAATGATTCATCATCGCATGGCATTCTGGGTAATATACTAAACCAGGTTCCTAATGAACCATTTGGCTTACTATCAACACCTTTCAATAGATGTTCACTGATGACAGGGGAGGCTGCCGATGTTGCCGCCGCATACGGGTTAGCAAGCACATACGGCTGTGGAGTGCCACGGTGCAGAATACTGTCCAAACTCATAAAGCCTGATTTGGTATCGGACAGACTTGGTGATGACACATCACGAGTTGAGCTGCCTGGTGTTGAAATGTGACTGGGGGTGGAGACCTTACTTGGTGTAGGGGTGGAGGATTTGCTAAGGGTAGGAGTCAAAACCTCTCGCTTCGGTTCTAGCGATAAAGGTGTGTCTTGTTCATGACCCTGTTTGTCCTTTTCTGTCTGCTCATAATGAGTTGGGGTAGGAGTTCTCCTTGCACCATGCTTACTAAGATCTGTTGGTCCGTTTTGTACAACAAGTCCATTATGAGTTGCTATTGTTTCAGACTCGGCAACATCCATTTTGGCCTCTTCTTTTCTTTCATCCTCATCTTTCTTCTCCATGCTCTCCTCAAATTCATCAAATTTGGTCCCTTGTTCAGGTTTCTTATTGTCGTCTGTCGACAAACCCATTTCAATAAGACCCTCCAGATCTCTATTAAACTTTCTCTCAATCTCATCCTTATCCATAGTTCTTTCAATGTCATCAGTTCTGAACAGATTGTTTTGAGATTGCAAAGAAACTTCCTGAGATGTGGATGCAGTTTGGTCGCCATTTTGTGTGACATAGGACGAGCCAGCAACATCAGCTTGTGGCTCTTTCTCTACAGAGTCTTTTTTCTCGTCGTCACAATCTTCCTCTTTCTTGCACTCGTCTTTTTCCTTTTTAATCTCCTCTTCCTTCTCCTCCTCCTCCTTGACGTCCTTTTCCAGCTTCACTTCCATCTTGACTTCTGCCTTAATATTTTTCTTGTCCTGTTCTGAAAGATCACCACTCTCCATGCCTTCAACGTAGATACCGCCAGCATGGGGCAACACCCAGAATCGACGCTTGAAACGATCCTGTCCAAATGTTGTGGCTCTTGCAATGTGGTGGGCATCAAAGATCTTGTGTCGAAATTGGCTGTGTTGCTGTGAGTGACAAAACAATATGTATAACAATTGTTAGAATGCTAAGACCCCAAATCAGTTATTTTTTACATATGACTTTCATAGGTGATCCTGTTTAATAACACTATGTTTCAATCTGTAATTGTATTTATTTTAAAGACTCTTTATTGTTGTAAACCTGCCTCTGGGCTGTATGTTGTTAACGATTGTTTTCTTGTATTTGTACAATGTATAAAATTCTGTGCATGAACAAATTTAATCAATTGATCGATCAATCAATCAATCAATCAATCAATCAATCAATCAACCAATCAGAACAAATTTAATCAATTGATCAATCAATTGATCGATCAATCAATCAATCAATCAATCAATCAATCAAAACTTGTTTCACATTTGGCACTTGTATACTTATGAATGTGTCATTATTAAAAAAGGTACAAAAACATGAACTTAACAAGATCATGATCCATTAAAAACATATGCTGACTGCTGACATTTCAAGCTAACAGAGACAGACAGCAAACTTCCCTACATCTACACTCACCTTCTGTAATCTTTCAATCTTCTTTTGTATCTCCTCTACTGTGATACCATCATCTTCTTCCTCCTCCTCCTCTACTGCTCCGCCTTCTTCTCCTCCGCCATCCTCTTCATCGTCATCATCAATGTCTCGGGTCTCGTCATCGTCGTCATCTCCATCCTTTGTTTCGTCGTCATCATCATCCTCTCCTGCTGGTGTTTTGTCCATGTTAGGTTTGGATTGGTCCGATTTGGGAGTACTGGTACCTGGTTCTGAAGAGTTCTTCTTTGGTGTAGATTTGCGGCCGAACTTCTTGGATTGAAGGACGCGTAGTCTGCAATGAAGGAAGTATAACATTTTAAGAAAATGGTTGGAAAATTTCACATTTCCCTGATGAAAATCTGATTTCTCACCCTTCCACTTCCACACATGTATTTGCTAATCCTGTTAAACAAAGTTTTTCTGCAAATGCCAAGATGTCACAGAAATAAGCTTTATGAATTACCCTATGAATGGCAGCCAACAGACAATTATACTGCATGTAAGAATAATGCCTATAAAATTTATCTTACTGTTTTGAAAGCAAATTTTTAGCTTTTCTTTTCCATCACATTCTCCAAAGTCAAAGTTCTTATTTCTAATTCTTCAAATATGTTCTAAAGATTAAATGTACTCACTTTCTAACTTTTCCCTCAACCACCCATTTGTCTCTTCTGAGATCAGCCACTTTGTTCATTTCAATATCAATCTGCTGCATGACCGTTTGATTGCACACCAGTTGGTTAACGAGGAAAGCCAAGATGGACGCCTTCTCGGTAGCAGAAAGAGCTCGGTACGGCATACGAATCAGTGATGATGATAACTGTTGGAACAATGTGAAAACAAACAAATTGGTAAAAACGTCCCGTATATGGATAAACAGAACCAAGTTCTCAAGCTGTTGTGTATGTGGTATACATTGTAGTTAACGGTTCCCCACATACAATGATGACACCCATCTATTCATAAGATAGTAAAACTAGAATTTTTTTGCGCTATCAATTTTTTTGTGCTTTGCCAATTTTTAATGTTTCACTTTTTAATTTGTTTTTATTCTTAGCTTGCTAACATTGATCTATCTATACACAAAGAACACAAAAACAAATGGAAGTGACAGGATGTCCACTTTTAAAGTAACATAGGGCTAACACATGCTGTCATCGGGTCACAAAATGGTTCTCTACATCCAAAATTGATCTTAAACTCCTCTCTTTACATCACAGATGACAGGTGGCTACTGCATCTGTGCTCTACAAGATGCACACCAGTTTGTGCTCATCAGACTTGGAGGCATTGCTCCCCAAGCCTTACGTGATCAGATGAGCCACTTGTACCAAGTCTCTCAATGCCAAGTCATGCACTCAAGGACCTTGTCAACCGGCAGATCTTTTGTCCGTGTTGTAGTCCATATTTGGAATTGACTCCCAGACTGTGTTGTTGGGAGAGATCACTGATTATGGAGCCCAGTCCCTCAAGAGTTGTGTAAACCTTGTGTACACCAATATAATTTAGAAGAGAGTTCTTGCCCAGGGTTGTTGACACTCTCCTAAGCTGTTGTGAACCACTGATTGGCCCATAAGGATTACTAATATAGTGCTCTGTTGCCTATATCTGTGCTTGGCATAGTCATTTCTAATGGGCTATTGTTCACCTTGCATTTTATTAAAAACATGTCAGCCTACCTCATCTTCCTTGCCATTGGTCCGGGTCATAAAGAGACGTAAAATCTCCGACATATTGTTTTCTGTCACAATAACATCATCAAGCTTCTCACCATAAGATGTCTGAAAAAACAAAAACATTCACAAAATCCCTTTTTTTAATGATTAAGATGCAAACAAAAATTACAACACTGCAAGTAATGATGGAAAATTAAAATATGACTATTCATAAATGCATACAATTTCATAACATCATCAGATTAATGGTCAAATGTATCAGTATTATTGTAGGCTTTATGGGTTTTTTTAATTTGTACTTCATTCTCATCTAATAAATAATGACTTTAGTAAAAACAATCCCTCCTATTAGCAGTCAAGTTAGCTCAATCCATAAGTTGCTCGACTATGGTGCGAGAATGTGTAGGTTCAAATTCTGGTGGTGGTTTAGTACGCTTTCGTAGAAAAGTTGAGTTAGCTTGAAAATTCCCCTGGACAAGGAAAGGAACCTACTGCTAATCGTCTTGTTGTAACCCAAACTAAAAGGAGCTGATCCTGGTTGCGAAGGTCTATGGTGGCACATCTAGGCGAGATACCGATGTAGTTGTTAAATGGTTTATGGAATGATATGATATGCCTTAGTGGTCAGCAACAACCTGTAAAGTGTGCTGAGGCTTGTGGATCAACGTCTAGGCATTGTGCCTGTGCATAGCGCACTTGAAATCACTGTGCTTTTTAAAGTCATCTTATACACTGCCAGTTTTGTTTCGATATAATGTTAAGTTAGCTTACCCTGGCCAAAGAACTCCTGATAAAGGTCCCAAATAGGCTAAAAATCATGATTTTTTTTAGTTGATTTTGCTCAGGGAATTTATTCAAAGGATATGAACTTCTCCAACACCCTTTCCCACCATTTGAACTGGAAATATTTATCTTGATGTACTTACAGTGTTAAGTTCTCCTGGCAAGCCTGGATCATCCACAGCCATACTTAGTAATTGCACAGTTAGAGTGATCACTTCATCAATGTGTTCCTGGTCATTGAATAGCCCAGCTTGTAGGATGCCCATGGTAGGAATGTCATCATCATCTGACATAAAAAATGGTGAGAATAATAAGCAAAGTTATCATGTGAAAGGTAAGAGCCTCAATTTCAGAATTAAATCTTAACTTGCTTCCAAATTCTTCATAATGTTTTGTAAAAAATGTTTAAATTTTTGACAATTGGGCCGCATTTACCATAATTTTGAACAGAAACAATCAAATATAAGTATATGTTTTCGGAATCCTAGGCACACATACCTTCCCATCCAAAATCTCTACACAAGGAGAGAACACTGGAATGTGTCACTTATGACTAATGTATGACTAGCTCTTGGCATATCACTTCCCAAATCAAAACAGCGCCATTACAATGGGGAGTAGTAATTGCTTCCACTTACCTAGACCTAAGGTCTCTCCAAAATTATGCAAGAATTCTATGACCATGAGACAGTCTGCATACGCTGATCCTGTCAACCGCACATTCTTCATTTGCGTAAGTTCTGGTAGAGGCTATGGGGTAAATAAAAGGATTCTCATCAGTCATGACAGGAAAATATACGTACACACAGATCACATACGCAGAAACTATCTGTACTGGTTCAACTGACTTTAAAGCTTACAGACGTCATTGAGTGTCTGAGATGTAATGCCAACAAGTGTTAAAAACAGCTATATTACTATGTGGACCCATGCAATAGGCGAATTAGAATGGCATTCATTACTCTGTTTCATCTTTTATGCGGTGCCTTAGTGCCATTTTACCACACAATATAGACAAATTATTTTGGCGTCTGATAACACATACCCTGTCTTCATCATATAGTTTCATGTCTTCTACTGGTTTCTTGAGTTCCCTAGCCAGGGTGAGTTCCATCTGTTCCTGTTGAAACCTCTTTTCTTTCAGTGCTCTCTTGTCTTGCTTCTTATGTTGCTTGGCTCTCTCTTTCTCCTGGAAATAGGATATATATCAAAGATTACAGCCATACTACAGATACAGCTAGTGTAAGTTGTTTGAATTAGGATTCAATCATGTTTCACCGTTGTTCATCACCGTTTAACAACGATGTGACGCGTCGTCTGCGTGGTTTACTTGGCGAGGGCAGCTTTAGCTACCCGAGTAAGTAAACCACGCAGACGCGCCGGACGCGAAGTTGTTAAACGGTGATGAACAACGGTGAAACATGATTGAATCCTTTCAACAACGAAAAGAAGCTAAAGATCGTATAATTCACAATTATTTTACGAGGAAATGTCAGTTAATCATTGTCACTAAGTCTTACAAAAACTTCGATGATTTCTCTGTTAATATCAGCAATAAAACTACAGAATAAAACGGCCAAGTTTAGCCGCTAATTCAACTTGTAAGCTTGCATACGCACAAAGGTTCCAGGCATGACGAATTTTACCCGCTCTCGCGCAGAACGCCGTAGTCTCGCTCGCGTTAGCAGTATACGCTACAGTAAAAGTGTGGATTCATCACGGTTTAACAACGGTTGGCTCCTGTACAAAGGTATAGGAGGAGTTGTTGAATTCAGGATTTAGAGATAAAACATGGAAGTTGCAAGACACTACCAGGTGCCCCAAACGTCATCAAAAATCTCACATTTCCCCATCACTTTCCCCCATTACCCCATTCTCTTGGTCGGGCTGACGTCACAAAGGGGAAATAGCCTTGTAAAACCAGTGTGCGCATGTGCAGTTCCCCTTTCTCGAGCTGGTTGCTATGCGCGCGCTTGTGCAAAGGGGACGAAGGGGACAATATTCCCGGATGTCCGACCGAGTGAATCCTCATTTTCACTTTTCACCCCATTTACTCCTCCCCATTTTGAGTTCATGTTTTATATTATGTGGAATTGATGAAAGATACATTGCTGCATAACACACAAATATAGCCTATATTATCAGCCTACTGTTTTTACAAGTGAAAAATTGTCTTTCTGTGACAGTCAAATACAGTGTAGTTCCACCAAGCCATTCTCTCAATGAGACTCTACAACTAATTCTAATTCAATTGAAAAATTTTGACACGTTTTTGTTAAACTTCGGATGGCAACTTCTTATCATGATTTGAAACCATTCAGCTTACCTCTGCTTTCTTGCGGGCTTCCAGGGCTCGTACTAGCATCATGTGCTGCTTACGCCTCTCTCGCTCCTGTAAATTTGTATCAAATTTTAAAAATGTTGTTGATCTTCTTTTTTTTAGGGGGTGGGGAGAAGTCAGTTGGAGACATGTTTACTGACCATTAGAAATTTGTTTTTGTTTCATTTTGTTTAAAGTAATACCACTTATGTAATAAAAACTTATCCAACCGTGAGACAAAATGGGGTTTCATCAATATACTCTTTATATTATTGAGCTCACAATAACAAGTTGTGTGAAACTGTTAACAGTTGAATTCATCCTCAAGGATTCATGCATGTAAGGAAGGAATTTCAATCCATAAAACAATATCTATTTTGAGCAAATGTATTGAAAGGATTGAAATGGGAGAAAATACAAAGTGTAGTTGAAAACAAAAGCATAACATTCCCACACATTAGCAGTTCTCAAACCATGGCTACAGACTTTATTTGCATCAATGGCTATCTGCAATAGGCTAGTCCATTGGAATCCACACCCCCTCTGGAAGATGACACTGCTAACTCAATATCAGTTGAAATACATGGGCAATCCAAGTGGATATTGTGTGTGGTTTTTGTCCAAATCCAGCAGCAAACGGTGCAAAATATCGCAGGCAAGTACGATTTCAACCAATTTGGACCCATATGTGCCCATCCACCACAAACTGGTCGTAAAGTTGGCATTTTCCATTTTGAGATACAATCAAAAACAGTATATGGATTTATATGTAAAATATATTAGGAATTTGACCTTTGATGAACCATAACTTCACTTTCAGATGTCCGATGAAGCTGGTTGAGGTGTCATTTTAAAGCTGCATGTGCACTCGCTCAAAATCTGCAATAAACAGAAAATGACCTAGGGTCGACTTTACTACCACTTCGTGGTGGACGGTCACATATAGGAAATACTGTTTGGAATTCCAATATCGTGCACACTTTGCCACTGTTTTTGAATGATGCTTGATCTGGAATTGCTGAAACTGTTGAATTTGGTTGGAATTCCAAAATCTTCCTTCGGTATAAGGGGGTCAAATGGAATAGCCCAATTGGGGTCATGAACTTTAACCTTTAAGGTGTTCCAATAATATTAATATTTAACAAAGAATTACATTCTTGTTGGATCTACTTGTGGGTGCCAAGTTCAAAAATTATACATGAGATCATTAAGTCTTACGGTTCAAATAATATCGCACTGACTTCAGTGCAATCTCCATGTTTAGACTGTTAGACACTAGATAATGACAATGTTACTTTTCTTGAATGCAATATTTGGTAAAATAGGTTACACCATATTATTAGCAACAATAGAAAGTTGAGTTCCAAGCATAAACAGAATTATTAAAGGTTCGTGACCCGATCGACAGCCTCATCCCCCCCTTTTATTCATCAAAACTGAGATTTTGGTATCAGAAGAAAGCTCATATTATTCTCATTTTTAACGCCCGAGATATGTTTCCTTTAAAAAGTGTAAACAAAAATGTATTGTTCCACACCAGATGTGTGTGTACTATCCTATGGGGTATTGTTATACACGTTTCTGCTTCTCATATCAAAACCGCTGCAGCAATGCAACTCAAAATTTGAAAATGTGTTGTTTTAATGGTACGCCTCAGGACAGAACATGAAAAATCGGACCATGCCTCTTTAAGAACTGCTAACATGTATGTAGCCATATAACAAGGATGCAGTTGTTAGAAGTGACATACCTTTCTACAAAAAGTGGGTGTGATATAATCAAATAATCAGAACAAATGTGGTCTAACAATAGCGTAAATCAATGTTAAGACATACTATACTTTGTATCACTTTGAGTTTGGTAGTAATGCATCTTTGTATGTTAGAGATCATTCCACTTACATTGCCTTTACACAAGTGTCTATTATGCTGTGATTCCAAGAACAAGTGGCGCCGACCAAAATTATGAATATTTCCATTTTTTTGCAGCAATTTTGTGCAAAATTTGTAGATTTTGCCCTGAAATTCACTTTCCCCCATGCCCCTCCCCCCAAAAAAAATTCCTGGTGCCGCTTACTGACAACAAGCATGTTTCAAGGCTAGGCAACCTAAAACATGCAGTGATGTCACTATCAAACTCGAAGGGACACAAGGTATAAGACTGAACAGAGCCAAGCATAAAATCATTTGTTTGGCTATGTATGTCACAGCTAGCCACTACATCCTGACATGGCGTATGACCAACACATATTTCCCCCAGACCCTTACCAAAATAAGAAGGTGCTTGCGTCGTTCACGTTCCTGGTTTAGTGTGGAGCAGCAGGCAGGCAGGTAGGTAGCAAAATTAGTGCAGGGAAAAAACAAATAAAAAATGTGCGTGATAAAAAGCAAGTGCTTCAAAATCATTGGAAACAAAATGCTGTCGAAAATAACGTAAAGCGAATGTCTGTATTAGGAAAAGGAGCTTCAAAAAAGTCATGTTTTCATTGATTTGGTTTCTATTTTAGTATTAGCAAGCCAGCAAGCCCAAATTTCCAGTTTCTTCGAAGCCATATAGCGTTTCAGATACTTGGAAAAGATGTTCAAATCAAAATGAAAAAGATATACTTAACCGGAATATGCATCCAGGATATATATATATGCAGAGATGTAAATACACATTATACACATATGTGATGCGATGAAGCAAAATCAGTTGGAACTTGGAAATAATCAATTTTCAGTTTCTTATATGTGAGTAAAAAAAAATTACAAAGCTGTATTTTGCAGAAAACCCTATTTAAATTGAACAACCAGTTCCAAAGACATGAGTACTGAGTTTCCAAAACAATAGGAAATAAAAGGAAATAATTCCTTTGTTTGGCTATATCTCAAATCAATATTTCTGAGTTCCGACTGATTTTGCTTGATCGCATCACATATAAGAAAATGTTCTTTCTTTGTCTCTCTCCCCCTCTTTCACTCTCTCTCTCCATCCCTCTTTCTCTCTGTCTGTCAGTTTGTCACTCACTCTTTGAAACAGACTTTTGATAGAATAAGGAAACCAAAAGGTGATAAAAACCCCCTTGCTGGTTTCTCTCTCATTGAATCTCATTCTTATTCCAGTGGTACACAACCAGGAGTACCCAAATAGGTTGTGAGCTCAAAATGTGATGTTGCAAAGATTCTCAGGGATAAAGTGGGACATGTGATAACATTTTGTTTGACATGAGGTCACGAGTGGTCTGACATTGCAGAAATGGACAAGATAGTGTGTGCACATACAACCATGCAATCATAAAAGGCATGCAACAAATTCACAAGAGTGATCTGGGATAGACTTTAATTTGTTAGACTTGCAACCAAAGAGGTTCAATCACAGAGTATGGATTCCAAATAACCCGGTGTGTAATGCTATGTTAAATCTGCCCCAATTCGATTGTCCCTCTAGCATTACCAACCAAGGCTTGCAATATCTGATCACTTTTTACAGTGGGAGTGAGTAAATCAAGCCTACTCACCTGGTGTTTCATTAGAACAGCCTGCTGTCTTCTGATTTCTCTTTCCTGTAGAATAGAAAGAAAATAAACTAACAATTAAAACTTCACTTCTCACATGACACCTATGAACCCACTCAACTCAACATCTTCTGCAACAAAATAAAAGTAAATAATTTGTTAAGAAACAGCATAAAACACTCAAATCAAAAATTATTTGTTATAGGTTAGAAAGAAAACAAACAGCTTACTTTTAAATTCATTTTGGAGGGATCTAATTCCCTTACTTTAGTATGAAGATGTTAGATGCTACATATCGGCTGGTGTACCATAATGAGGGACTGGGTTACACAAGGAGTTAACTAAATTACAGGGGACCATGTAAAGGGGGGATCTTCCCAATAACATAAGGTCTGACAATTTTATTCAATGAAAGAATTGATTGTGATTGCTTGTTGAATGCCATGTAGTGAATGACTTTATTATCTGATGCACTTTGACATTTTGATGTTTTGTCAAATGTCATGAATTGAGATAAATAGAGTCTGTCTTTCTCATGCCAATGCTAACTTCTAGATGCGTATACCAGTTAAATCAATTCAATATCATTCTACTGTGACTGGTTTTCAATTGATGTAACTGGTGTTGCCATAGAAGTAAGCATTGACATATGAAATTCCCATCTCTGAAATTAATAGTAATGAGCAGCTCACCCCTTGATCAGGGTTGCGACGACTTTTGAAGATTTTCCCCGTGAATTTCCGGTCTCACAGAAGCCAATGGTTAAGAAAAAATTGGGTGACTTTTCAATATTGGCTCCCGGGACTTCCAGTAGTTCCTATCTCATAGAAACAAATGATTATAACAAATTTGGGCCCCTCTTCGATTATTTGACCCGCGATTCGGGATGAAATATTTTGGCAACCTTGCCCTTGGTCAGAAATTGCAGATTACCGATCACAGGCTGAACAAATCAGAACGATCTGATTCCAATCGCAATAATCTGTATCCGACGACCTAAAAACTATGCCTCGTGCAACTTGATGTATAAATAGTTAGCCCTCAATCTTATCTGGCTTATAACTTTTTATTAAATTACATCATCTGAAGGTATTTTAACTACCAGTATCTCTGATCTATGTGTCATGAATATGATGCCTAAATATACAAGATTTTCCACTGAAAATGTAAGCAGTTCACAATTTAGCAAATGGAAATTTCCATCAATTCCAATTCAGATCAGAAAAAGCGAAAATTTACGGGATCTGCTCATCACTGATGGTTAGATAATATTTTCAAATATTTATACTTTATTCAAATTCAACATTCATTTTTTTGTTAATGAATTCAATGAATGAAAAGCACCTATGGTATGGATACCCAAATTATCTTTGACATCTTTAAAAACAATGTTGATTATATGATTATGAATTCTTGCAACTAAGGATTGAAAATGGCATTATACTGCTATATAGTTATATTTGTGTGATATATCACCCCAAATTGAAAATTGAATTGAACCAATTTACAAGCCAACAAAAACAACATCTTTCACTGAGGTATTATCACAGAGATGGCAGCAATAGTGTTTACCGTCAACATGGATAACATAATAGTAAATATGATAAATGGCTGTGGTTTATTTGCACCAATCAAATAATAATCAAAATCTATGCACATATAAGTAATTTTAGTAATACTACATTTTGTCAATAGCCATATGCAATGTATCACTCAAAATCAAATCAAATACAATGCTTATGCCATCAGTTATAAAATGAGGCAGCATCTTTAGAATCGGGATATGCCACTCCTGTTGTATAGCTTATGATTATTTAAAGAATGGGAATAAAGTACAGCTTGTAGGTGGTGTTTTTTTATTGTAAAACCTATCCAAAATTAATGAAATAATATAATATGTGCTATTTCAACTTTATGACCTGTTGATGGTGATTATAGTGGTGGTGGTACAAAGTCACTGCATTAATTTTAGCTTAGACCATGTGGTAAAACCCTATAAGAATCAATAACAAATATGTCTGAAATAATTCAGGGGAGCTAGGAAAGAAAGGGAACCATCAAGAAAAGACTAACAGCAAATCAACAGCAAAACAATGTTACTAAGATGTCAAAAAAGCTCATCTATAAGTACACAGTTCTTTAACCTTTAACCCTCAAATTATTTTACATTCAAAGAATGACCTTTAATAGGTTGAGTACAAAAAATGCACAAATGGAGGCTAAATTGTGGGCCATAATGATAGAATGGCAGTTAATGAATGATGTCACTGGGAGGAGATATGTTGACCCAAAGTGATTGAATGCCTTGTTAATGTTGCAACTAATTTGCTCATGTGCAGCAAACTGCAGAAAATGACTCGCTGCAGGAATTTTCACAATCCTTTGGATATTTTGGATGCACTGGTTACCACTTGATTGTGACTTGAGAATGTGTATGCAATAGAAGTCCCCTATATGTAGGCAAATGGTCAACAAAATCTTGATTTTGTTAACGCTGCCCATTCAATCAGTGCTAATAAACAACATGAATGCGTACACAGTGCTATCAATGCATCGTAAATAATTCAAAGGATTTGAAAATGCCTGTAAAACACTCAATTCCACAAGAGTGGATGTTTCAGCTACCCATTATAAAGTACAAAATCACTTTACATGGCAAAAACTGCTTAAAACAGCTCATATTGTAAATTGCAATAATAAATTAGTTGAAATCAATACACAAACTGAAAAGAAGATCAAAAGCAGCAGTTGGCTAAATCTGAACAATATAAAGGTTAGTATAAAATAGTAACTAATATCTCCAAAGGGCTATTCCAGTTTAAATCCATACACCCCATGGAAGATATTACCTAAATCTCTCACACAGGGGGTGTAACTTTAAAATGGAGTCACCCATTCAGGTAACCTCATTAAAAAGTCACACTCCTGTGTGGAAGATTATGGTCATGTTTTCCACAGGGGGTGTATGGATCTCAACTGGAATAGCACAAAATCAACGCAACGGCAACGCAAAGCAGCTCACCACTCTATCTATGTTCATGAAGAATGGTGTATGCATGAAATGACATACAGCAACACTATGGGACAAACCTTTGCTTTTTCCATTGCTTCCGCTGCCTTCTGATGTTCTGCTGCCATTTTCTTTTTCCTACGCTCCTGTGCATGCAAAACAGGATGCTTGTATCTTAAGTAGGTCTAACATTGCCTCTGATTGGTCAATGACATGATATTGTCACTTTAATCACCAATCAGAATGGAGCTTTGAAATAATTCACCCCAATTTTTTTTGTGTGGTAAAATTATTCTAACAATGTTGCCGATTGATATAATGAAAACTTTTTTTTGGCCAATCGGCAGGTTGTTCTCATAGGGTTGTAAGTAGGTAACTATCATATTTGAAAAGGTGAAGTCATGCTGGACAATGCTCACATGCTAATGTGGCCCATCTCTATCTCCTCATATATAACATGCTGCAATGGGATTACCATGCACTCCTTCCACAAGGGTATGTTTTTATCTTCCTCAAAACAAACAAAATGTTATGTTTTACTTATGCACATGTACATTTGGCTGGAGGGAGGCAACAGAGATGAAGAGCCTCCCTAAAGTGCACTACACAGTGGCAATGCTGGGCCCTGAACCCACAACCCTGTGATCATGAGCCTAAGCTGAACCTGATATGCCTTTGTGAATTCAGTGATTATTCAAGTTGGTAAATGTATGCAAAAAGGAGCATGGTTCATCTTGCGATGCGTAATTAAATGCAGGTTCCATTTTGTAACTTGTTGATTGATTTTTCTATTTCTGTCAATTTATGAGAAACTTTCAAAGAACCAATAATATTTTTCAGCTATATGGATTAAAACTACCTTTTTTTTGGGCATAAGCGGATATATTTTGACTGAAATTTTTTGAACAAAATTCAGAAAATTTTCAAAATATGTTTGCAAAAAAATGTCAGATTTTTGAACCCTTGTAAGTAAACTATAGCAAAATCATTCCTATCACATTCTGATTAATTCTCTACCACCCTGCCAAATTTGGTGCTTTTATAAAGAAGTACAAAATTGTTGTCACTATCTGCTTCACTACACATCTTGATTCTTTTACCTCAATGATTTGATGATTCCTCATTTCTCGCTCCAATCTCAACTGCTGCATCCTGGCCATCTTTTCCTGTTCTTTGAGAATACGACGATGATCCTTCTCACGCTTCTTCGCCTCCGCCATTTGGAGAGCTGAAAAGAAGAAAACAAACACGATAAAGGGACAGGATTTAGTACTGGGGCATGAACATTGAACTAGAACTACTAACAATTAATGTTGATTAATATTATATTTGAAAATAGTGACTTTACTGCAGGGTTTTGTAAATTAATAGAGGGATTGGATTAGTTCATGAAAATTTGCTAACATTCTGTTTTCCCTTCAAGTTGGCATCTGTTCTGTTGATTGAAAGTGTGCTATATGCCAAACTCAGGCCACTTGTAAAATTGACTGATTTTGCTTCAATGGATGCAAAATTAACAGTATCCATAGAGGAGTAATAAACGTTGTAATACATGTTTCTATTCCTATGTGTGTCAACTTTCTATACACAAAGTTTGACCAGTGCTTTATCTATAACTTGTGCTGTATTTCACTTTCTTGACAAAAATGAAGATTTCCAAGTTTTCAATACACAAGATGCCATGCTCCAAGACTCCCAAGTTTGCGCTACCATCAGATTGAGTCCACCAAAACAATTACCAAAAATCTGCCCAACCATAAACAGAGCAACAAAAAAAAGCGCAGTGATTTATAGTGCGCTACACACAGGCACGATCCACAAGCCTCAGCACACTTTACAGGTTGTCGCTGACCACAACGGCCCCACATCATTCCATAAACCATTTAACAACAAATCAGGGGATTTGCTGTTGCAAGAGCGCACACCCTAGACATTCCACAAATAACCATCGCAACCAGGATCAGCTCCTTGAAGTTTCGTACGGGTTACAACAAGACAACTAGCAGCAAGTTCCTTGTCCAGGGGAATTTCAAGCTAACTCAATTTTTCACGAGAGCACACTAGGCACCGCCAGGATTTGAACCCGCAACCTCTCGCACCATAGTCTGTGCAATGCACCTGTACGGATTTCAAGCTTCCTAATGATTGATTGACAGATAAGCTGTAACGGCTGGTGCAGGATTGCAGATTTACCGCTGTAAACTACATTGATTTTTCCCAACTTTATTTTCCAAAATTGCTCTTGTCACATGCATAAAATTTGTTGGGGGCACAACATGTGTTTTAAAGAGGTTTGATCACATTATCACCACAGGAAACCAATGGGCACAAACACCTTAGTGTTTCCAATAGTAGATGTGGATTGGAAAACAAATACATTTAGAATTGTTTCATTTTGAAACAAAATATTTAATATACAAACTAGTTATTTTTAAGCTGTTTGAGAAACAAGATTCGTTTAATATAGACATGGCAGTGTTGCTACACATGATGCCATGCTTCAAATCAACATCATATTTTCAAGTGCATTGCAATTAGCTGGCATTTGAACAAGAACTCAGCGCAAACATCAGCAACAACTTCACCATAATGAGATCCACATCTCTTTACGTACAGGATTCAACTTTCATCAACAAACATTATCTCCCTCCAATTTGAAAGTCATTAACACACCAGCATTTCTTGAGACTAACACCAACATTTTTTCGCATTAATCTGATCTTCTCATTGGGACCTCTTTGTATTAGAGGCTATACCACAAAGTCCTCCATAGTGAAATAACCAAAGGAATATCATCAAATAAATTTTGTTGGTTGTGTCCATCAAAATCAGCAACAAAGACATGCAAGCTGGCTGCTTTTTATACAGCTTTAATGTGCAATATGTATATACAAACCTTATGAAATTTGGTTTCTTTCATACTAGAGTCCATTTGACTTCCTCAAGATACCATCAGTGTGTGCTCCAGTGTGCATACAGTTTAATTAGCTCATAATCAGCCTGTCTTATAACATCGTGGATTAATATCAATATATTTCATTTTGAGAATTGTCTTGTGACACCTCATCAGACGCATCACAAGTTATTAATTAAAGTCCTATACTTTGTCTACTTTCTTTAACACGCAAAATATAGACCATACAGATCAACTATATCACTTGTAATGTCGATCTATTTTTCGTCGTAGAGTGCAAATGCCTAACAATTCCCGCCGATTACGAGCATATCAAAGTATAGTACAAGTCACGCGCATTGACTTAAAGAACTTATGTGTTCACACTGGCGATCAAAGCGGTGCATGTGAGAAGTACTTGTGACAAAGCAGTGACAACACTATCCTGAGGAAGCCAAATGGACTATGTCAATTTTAGTGTTGTGCCACAATAATAAACCAAATTTCAGAACTTTTTACTTTAAATATCCATGCAATAAATCTCATCAATCACAATTTAGGCCAAAAAACACCTAGATATGTCTCTCAAACCCTTACACATGAGTATGTGAAAGCCATCTTTTTTTACAGGCTACTGTTTGATTTCTTTCTTATAAAAGAATGGCCGCATAGTAGTAAAACACATGATAAAGTGGGATAAAAACACAATAAAAAATGTATAAACAAATCCCACATAGCACTAAGCTTGTTTATCATTTAAAAAAGACACATAGCACATAGCTTTTTTGCACAATGTTTGAGAGAGAATTTTTTTTGCCTTATTCTGCAATTAATTACCAAATTTTAGTCAAAATTTGCTTGCATTATTTGACTGCCATTTTGTTTCTTGCAACTGACACTTTTGCATGGACAATGATTTTTCAAGTTCATATCCCCTCTTACAATACCACCATAAAAGAACCAGTACATGCAATCCGTTTCCAATATGACAATATAATCCAAATATGTTGTTCACTTGTGATATTTCTTTGTCTCCTCGTTTCACATCACAATTTTAGTGGTGAACGTTTTATACCAATTGCAGCTGAACATAAAACTACACCAACATCCCACAGAACCTACCAAAACACCAAAGAAACCTGGGCAACGACAAGCATTTTGTGCATTTTGTTCAAGATTCAACATTAAGCCTAGCTGCTCAAGAGCTCTCAAGGCAACCAAAAAACAAATTTTCACAAGTGCATTACTTTATTCACACATAAGAATAAAATTTAGTTTTCTACCTTGAATCTGAACAGATTGGGCTTCGGATGGTGAAACAAAGAAGTGATAACCTAGTTATATAATGACATAGAAGATATAGAGGCGGCACATACAAATGTATGTATAGCGGTAGTGAGAAGAAATTAGTGCATATAGATACAATTACATGTCAAAATTACAACTTTTCGTCACTTGGCCCTGGAAATGTTGGAGGGAGTGCAAATCTTGTATTATCCAATGCATCTAAAAACAAATATTAAGTGATATAATATTTGCATGGAGGCTGAGTTGCTGCATATATGCTTTATACTTCAGATTTGTATAAGTGCTTGTATAGGTGCTTGACCAGACTGACAGCATCATTCCACACACTTTACAACATTAAAATGCAGATTTTGGTATCAGTTAAAAGCTCATACTTTTCCTTAAACCCCAGTGAGTTTGGAATATGTTTAGATTACGTGGAATGAACAAAAAATTGGTAGTTTTGGTAGTTACCACCACCCTGGAAGTCATGTTACTGTTTGTTCTGAACCACTAGATACACATTTTGCTTTTAGAATCCAAATTGCTGCACAAAAACTAATGTTTTGGTGATGGGCCTCAATGTGAGGCATAGAAAACATGCTGTGTTACAATTGGACCACAATCTGGTCATGCACCTTTAATGGGTTATCTTATTCCATAGATCCAGGGCATAATCTTTTGACTATTGACCACATACCCACAAAGATTACAGTTTATAACTAAACCTACTGTGGATATTCTAATATGTGATATGAGTGTGGTGAGAATCCAACTTTAATAAGTCTCTATAAGTACTATCTGCTGTAAATTTTTAAGTATACTAATAACACGAGAAAAGTGACAAAGTTATGAATACAAAACAAAAAACAAAAGGAACACAAAACAATGCGGAAAAAAAACTTGAGTTGCATAAACACAGACAAGAGTGCAGTTTGGTTTCAATATGTTTGTAAACAAACTCAAATCCTGGTGGGATGTACGAGTACATCATTTCAAGAATCTTAAAAGATCATAATGTTTTCTCTCATTTCTCAGGTAATAATATGCTATTCCAGTTGAAATCCATACACCTCCTGTTGAAAACATGACCTTAACCTGTCACACAGGGAGTGTAGATTTCAAATGGAGTCACACATTTAGGTAACCCTATTTGAAATTCACACTCCCTGTGTTTGAGATTAAGGACATGTTTTCAATAGTGGTGTATGGATTTCAACTGCCAGCAATGATTTTACTTATTTCAAAGCTGCTATGATAAGATATATAGAATTGTTTTGTTTTAGATTATAATCATAATTATTTATAATATCTTATAATTATACTGTGATAATATCAAATCGAATATATTTTTGTGATGCAGACACATTTTGAGGGTTGCAGCCCATTAGTCCGAAGGTGTCATAGTCAGAATACAGTAATTTCCTATATCCAGGGGTTTGTTATTCCAAACTTGAAATACGCTTTGATAGTCCTCATATATGTTTGTACAGAAAGTCACTGTATTCGGACTATCAAGCCTTCGGAATAACGCCCCTTCGGACAATTGAGCCAATGGACTAATGAGCAGTCCCCATTTTGGGTACCTCATCAACCAAGAACAATAATGCACTATTCCATCCTTTTATTGTGTAAGACACTGTATATAGCAACATGACAACATCTTAACACATGGTTCATGTTATTGTCTCATCAGCTAACTCATGTCTGCTATATAGGGTCCCACACTAATTGTTGATGGGCTAGTCCATTATTGTTCATGGGGGTGTGGTACATTTCCCTACCTTGAAGTTGGACTGCATTGAGTTGTAAACACAAACGCACAAGATGATCAACATGTATAATATGGGAAGAGAAACGGGTGCATATACAATTAAAAATATCAAACAAGTGGAAGGAATTTGGTCTGTAACTTATATAACCAGAAAAAAAGTTAATACCAATTTAACAATTAAAGAATTTATCTTTAGGAAGTGTGTTCCTTCACAAATTATTTGTATGTTAATTTACTACTTTTGAGAATATGACATTTGTGGTGCTTTAAAACTGATGTACCATATTTTTTCCATTAATGCCTGTACCCCTAAGAGCAAACCAAATATTTTTCATTTTGTAAAATATGATAATTATGCACCTACCCGATATGTGGATCCTGGGTTTGTCCTCCGTAAGTTAATTTGACCAAAATTCCTTCCTACAATACAATATATGTATTGCAATAACAAAGGAGATGGATATTGTGATGCAATTTGCCCTTGCAGGAAGGAATTTTGGTACAAACTGATTTCCGGTAGACAAACCCAGGATACACATATTAATTCCATCAAGGCGACTTTCGGAGACATCATAGAATCAATACGGTCGATTCAATAACAGTTGTCTCATTGTTTTCCCTAAAAAGTCCCAACTTATTGAAGAATATATGCTATCGAAAACATAGTAACACAAAATACAACACATAAACACATAAAAACTAACATGATTAGGACAAATTAAATATGAGAACTGATAGCATTAACAAAATTTCTAATAAAAACGACAAATCTTAGAATTTTTTTTATCTCAGTAGTTTGGTTCTTTATCTGGTCAAGTTAGTGCTGCAATTTACACCCCTAAAATAACAATGGATTGCCCCAATTTAAATGGTTCAATGATCATTACCAGGGTTGTCAAACTTTTTGCCGAATTCAAAAGTTTTTGAGTGAATTCTATTACAAAACTTTTTTTGAAGATTATTTTTTGATCAAGTTTACAGAAATTAATACAATTTTAGACCAATTTTGCCTCAAAATGCCCTCTGAAATTGGTTTCTGACATATATTTTGGATGGATTGTTGTCGATTTGTGCAACATCTCAAGTGTCCAGCCACAAAATGAGTTGATATTTGTTGACAACACTGACTATAATCTCTTGTGTTGGAGCAATCCATCGACATTTTACCGGGATAAAGTTGGTTTTTTTTCCTACCTTGTAATTGAGCTTCAGAGTCAAATGTAGTAGAACAAACACAAACACACACATAATAGTGGAAGGAAGAAAAATGAAGGCAAATATTGAAATGTCAACAGCAAATAAAACAACAGATGATCAAATAACACAACCCTTAGGCAATATTGTAACATTTACAGAAGAAATAGATGTGCAATTCTTTTCCCAAAAATGTTAGTTTTCACTGTCAGATATGTCCCCTTTTAATTTTTGAGTCAAACAATTCAGGCAAAACAAAGAAAATTGCTATTTAATTCCATCCAGTGCCTCACTCTGTCGGTTGTGACTGATGTCTGTCTTTTCTGATGAGTTATGACCATCACATGCCAAGTATATACCTGTACATAGTGGTCTTGTTCGACATGTATTCAGATCATATGAATTAATGGCTTTCAGAGATGCCACTTGGTGTTGTCAAAATTTCCTGAAAAACATGGAAAAATTCTGAAAAGGCACTTTTCCCATCCTTTTGCACAGGAAGGGTAATTCCTGAAATTCTACCAAAGTTCCTGAAATCAGAAAATTTCCTGTAAAGTGCCATCTCTGGGCTTTACTCCATCTTGTTATTAAAATAAAAATCAGATTTTATCACAAATATAGTACCCAAAGACTTGATTTTTGAATGGTATGTTTAGTTTATCAAATTACATTATAATCAATAAAAAAATAAGTCCAATTAAAAAAAATATTGAGGGCAAAATATTGAGGGCGTCCTCTGCAAATATTACAATATTGTTTTAGCGTGACATAACCAGATTCCTTGTTCAATGCCCAGGAGGAATCTTGTTGTGCCACCTAGAACACAAAGGGAAACCTCTAGTGTCTAGTACTAAAACACACAACTTAACAGAACACTATTCATTATATTATGTATGAGTACATCATAATACAAAAACAAAAATTCAATGTTATTTTGCAATAGAACATTTAACTAAACATTTGAACAAAAATTTGAATTAATCCTAACTCTAGCTTGGAATTAACATTAAATTAGCACAATTATCTAATTACTAACAAAACTTGATTTCAAGTGGTCTTTATTTTGTATTAATCATTTTAGCTTAGCAAACCCCAATACCCCCATGAATAGCGAGCAAAACGAGCTAGTCCGTTCACCTGTGCTAAGTAAATCTAAACAAATTTAGGGAACATTTCCAAAATAACTTTATGGGAACCCGTTCATTCTAAGTTAGTGCAGCTAAAACGTCAATGGAATAAAATTTGAAATAAGTTGAAAAATTTGACAAGCTAAGCTCACCTTGCTGTCTTCTTGCTTCTCGCTGGGCCTGCTGATGAGCTTGTCTCTCCATCTTACGTCGCATTTTGGCCTCAGCTATGCGTCTTGCCATTTCTGAAGTTGATAACAGATACACGTTGAAAATATATTCAGTATACGAGATATGTTTGTATCATCAACAAATGATAAAAGACTAACAAAGGACAGAATTGTATTCTAAATATTGAACATGATAAGAAAATGCAAAGGTGTCTACATGTATGAACATTACATTCATAACATTTGGTTGATTCACAATATGATGCGCCTCCAGCGGTTGCTAAGGAGAGGCCAAAATATGTAGTGAATCATGGGAATTCCCAATCTTTTTCAAGCCTAAACTCAAAACCCCATTTTGAATTTTGTTTGTTATTATTCCTATTCCTGGGCATTAGTCAACATCTCAGCACACATGCATTGACTCCCCGCTACTCTCTCTATCTCAAAGCGCAATATGCAACTTTTAAATCTACACCTAATATATATCCCAACTAATGTCAATGCCATAATCCACAATACCTTGTTGTTCAAGCTTCTTCTGATGTTTCACCATGGCAGATCTACGTGCCAACTCCTGAGTGATGCGCTTCCTCTCAGCTGCTTTCACCTGTCGCACGTTGCGTGGTTTGCGGTTGCACAAGATGTCAATGCGGTTCTGGAGTTCTTCTTCGGACAGCTTTTCAAATACGATACCCTGTAAATATTTCAAGATTTTAAAATATATTTATGAGTTTGATAATGGGCAATGAGACCCTACCTGTATTCAAATCTTTGACACAAATATTGATCCAGAACAAACAAATATTGAAAGATATCACAAATGAGTAACCATTTATCCAGCTACACAAGGGGGTAAGATATCAATATTGTCTGATGTTTTTTGCCATTTCAAATTCAAGAATGCTTATAATTACACTCCCTATGAATTTTATTAATTTAATTTTCAGTTAAAATGGTTCATTTCACACGCAGAATTTTTTCATAAGTATTTTAATATGAAAGGTTCAAATTGCTCTGATTTTCCCGTAGGTAAGCTATGACTTACGTTTTCCCCAGGTTTCGGATTCAGGAATTCACCGACTCGTATTTTAGCACTGAAGCTAAAGTGTTCCCTAGCAACCGTTGTGATGCCTCTCCTTTCAATATATCTCATGACTTCAGGATATGTGCGTAGTTTCTTGCCGCATGGTGCATAGTATATCACATCACCCTTGACCCGATCACCGGGGCCGAGTTGCCGGATTACGATTTGACGTCGCCATCCGTGATCTAGTGGGTGACGGACTGCCTCATCATCAGTTACACGCATCCGTTTTCGTGGATTTGTGTCTGGGACTTCAATCATGGATTCTATCAGCTGTCTTTTAGTCAGAAGCGGAACTCTGCCGGGGACGGGACTGCTCTCTGAGTCTCTTGCCGAGTCACCATCTGTCTCAGCTTTACTTCCTGGTTCTTCATCAGAATCACTTTCTTCTTCCTCCTCCTCTTCTTCTCCTTCATCCCCATCAGAGTCTGAAGACACTGTCAAACAAAATATTCAAAAACTGTAAACATCAAGGCAGGCTAGGTGTAGTAAGGATTTTTTCTTTACAATTTGGACCTTTTAGGATATAACTTTACATTTTTTCTGTTGTATTTTTGTCAATTTTATTTTTGGGAATGAGTTACACCTCAATACACACCAAGCTACGCCCCTGCATCAAGGACAAAGTCAAAATTGCACAAATGCCACTCATTTTGTTTGCTTTTTGTTATAAAAAGTTAAGAGAGCCTAGAATATCCTTTCTTATATGCTTCTTGAGCATATTGAAAAAAGCGAGATATGCAAAAATAACTGATATCAGTAAACATTGAAAATTGACATTTCTACAAGTGCTACGTGCTTTACAAGGCATGTGGGATATCCACAGGCTATTCACCTTCTTGACTATCATCACTGTCCTCACTCTCTTCTTCATCACTCTCCGCTGCTTTCTCATTGGTCGCTTTCTCCGAGTCTGCTTCGGAGTCAACATCTCTGAATCGGGCAACAGCAGGCGTATCTGTGGCATTTGATTTAGATGACGGTGTGGGAGAAGCTGCAGCAGAAGAGAACGCTGATACAGTTTCTGGTTTGCCGTTAACCTGTAAGAAAATGCATGGATATAATAAGCACATACTGTCACATAATCAAGCAAGATTTCATGTATGTCACTCAAATTTATTCCCTATTGAAACCAAAATATTTCTGTCCCATCAAAATTATGTACAAGTTTCGAAAATCGCAAAACCTTCATGCATGCCAGAACTTCCAAGTGTTTCAGTTTCACAAGTCAACTATAATGCCTATCTCTGATGGAAAAGAACATCCAGAATATGTTCAGAAATTCTTCCATACAGTTTAAAAACAACCACGAATTAGAGACTTATGATTTGAACAAAAGTAACTTGGCTTTATCATATTACTTTACCTGTGCATGGGAAAACTCTGGTTTAAAAAGTTTCTTATTAACTTTCAAGTTCAAAGCCAGAGGCTGCTCATCCTCATCCATTGCCTTCCTGGGTTTCTTGCTCATGTCCAATGCAATGGGTGTGTTGTCCTGACTTGTCTTCTCCATCTGTCTCTCTTCTTTCCTGCTGTATCTTGCGCTACTGCTCTTTCTCTTCTCGCCACTCTCACTTGTCTCCCCTTCTGTTTTCTCTTTGTCAGCCTGTGCCTTTTTTCTGCAGGCGCAGTTGTTGCTGCTGTTGTTTGATTTGTTGCTCAAAGTGGAGCGTCAACTCCGCTGCGCGCCTCTTCTGCTCCTGCTCACGTAACTCTTGCTCATGTGCGATGTGCTTTTGTTTTAGTAGTTCCAGAGGGAGGATGATTCACCTTGGATTTCTACAAAAGGCATAACACAAAATCATGATTTGTTAGTTTCACCTAGGAGTATAATAGGATTGGTTTTGACACTGGCCAAATTTTCACACAGGAGTTTCCGAGTTCAAAGGTCAAATGCACAAAGGAAGTTTTTGACCTGCCCAGCAATGGACACTCTTGAAGAACATAACTTTCATTTTATGTATAGAACACTAGCTGTAACAAAAGGATTGGTTTTCTGTGATTATGGACATGACTGCCACATCAAAATGCAACATAGGATCTGCATATTTTTTAAGATTGATGTTATAAATAGTCATATCGCAATAACTTATGGTAATCCAAAAGGATCCAATGTTGCATTTGGAAGAAGCAGGCTTTTCATTAACCATCAAAACTGATGGGTACCAATCATTTTAATACAAATTGTAATAACACTATAGAGAGTTTTGTCTCAAGTTGAGAGCGATGCCATGATGGATTTCGCACAGGGATGTACTTTAACACCCACCCGAACACCAAGGGCGTGTGACTTTGCTGTCAGGTAAGTAAATTTTCAAAGTACTGCCTCTCCTGGCGGGTAATAAATCGAGAATGGCAAGTTATATTTTTGTGTAAATTGTGCTTTTTTAATGGTACTCTGACTCTGGCAAATGTTGGGCTGGCAACATTTCTGTCGGGCTGGTAACTTTTATGAGTTACCTCCCAGACTAGCTAGTGGCCAAAAAAGTTAGAGTAAACCCCTGATTCCGAAGTGGCAGATTTGAATCGCTCGTGCTAAATTAATCCCGTAGGGCGTATACACATGCGTGGAAAGATTTGTAAGTATGCTGGTGACGCAACCACATAAACGCACCGATTCAAAACTGCCACTGCGAAATCCAACAAGGTGTTATTTTCAACTTGAGACAAGAAACACTGTAACAACAATTTGGGTTGAGTGGAATTACATCAAATATCAACCTTTTATTTTTAGTGAGGCACATATGACATGGGTTAGTAAACTACACATGTGAAATGAACTGATCTGTGCTTGAATGATATTTTGACATACGATCCAACTAGGCCAAATAAGGCAATTTTGTCAATTGAGTTATTATCATCATCAATTTACACAGTAACCAACCATACTATAGCTAAAATCCTTTTAAAAATCCCTAGCATACTTGATTTCGAAGATGTGAGCCTTTATAAAAAAAATGTTTTTTGTTGTTTTTGCTCCCAATTTTTGGCTGTATCTCAATTTCACAGTTGCCACCGTTACCATGGTTAGATCAGGTTACATCACAAATGCACAGAATTTGACTGGGAGACTGACCCATATAGCCCTCATGAGTGACAAACAAACATAGCAGGTCAAAACTTTTCCAAGTGAAATTCTGCATATGGAAGAATTGAATCAAAGTCAATGCCTTTTTATTCCCGACTTGATGGGTGGTCGGTTGGTAAAAACCACCACAGGAATTTTAAGTTGTTATAGTTAAGTATGCACAATAAAAAAGTTGGTGAAATCATGCCCTGAAAAAAAAAAGATTAGTAATCTATAACTAATGATAATGTTAATCAATGAATCAATCACCTCGGATAAATCAAACTCTGCAGAATCAGTAGGAGATGTGTTAGCAACTAGGCTAGTAGATGGGTTAGTAGAATCAGTATCAACACCACCAGTAGCAGCCGCAGCAGCAGCCGCCGCAGCTGCAGCAGCGGCGGCAGCAGCAGCTGCGATTTCTTTACGCCGTTTCTTGCTGCTTTTATGACTTTTCTTATGAGATGAGTCATGCTCTCGTTTATGTTTATGATGACGGTTATGGGTGGATGTTGATGAGGTGGAAGTAGTACTGGGTAACAGGCCAACCTTTTGTTTGTCCGATGACGAGTGGCCGAATTGTTTCTTGCGAAGCATCTCTAACGCTTTCTGATGTAGGATTTCACGTTGTTGAGCTTCCAGCTGCTTTTTGGTCTGCAATGAAATTGTGTATTGTAAAAGTTAGACTTTAAACCAAATTTCATATACTGGTATAAATCTTTGTTTATTTAGAGTGTTTGGTAGCAAATTTGGTATCAAATTGGAGCTAACAAGATTCTGCATATGACCGTATCAATCAAATTGTCATAACAAGACAAGGTTTTGGTGTAGGACGGGTTACATGACTGCTGACTTTCTTTTTGTGTTGTGTTTATATCATAATGCTTTCAAAAATGCCATTTCAATATTATTTTGTATATAGCATAAGACATACAATTAATTTGTAAATGTTCAGGCTATTTGGTTAACTGAAGACACATATACCATTTCATACACACTCATCTTGTATGACCCTTCCTAGTATTGAGTTTGATAATCCAACTATGGAGTTTTACACACAAACACACAAACCCTACACCTTTCCACGGACAACAGTGGACCTGTATTGTGTGTGTGGTTGTTAACAGTGAAATCGTGGACCCACACACGCAAACATGGACTTCTGTAACCGTGGACCTGGTATTAAACCTACGATAGAGGACCCTACTCCATATGCAAAGTTATGCCGTATAGCACCCTCTGTCCGTCTTATGACTGTGGACATCCACGGTTCGCTATGTGTGGTTTTTCACTACATAAGTATGGACTCAAAGTCCACGTTTGTAGGTGAAACAAACGCACCCCCACAACAAACTCGTACAGGCACAGACACCCCGCAACACAGATATGCACACACACTACTCTTACCGCTATTAGATTTGCTAATTCTTTGTCATCACTATCAGGATCACTATCACTTCCAGAGTCATCACCACTGCTCACATCCGATTGATTACTATCAGACTCTGCTATGTCATCATCATCATCATCGTCTGAATTACTCTCACTACTCGCTGCTGGTCGCTGTTCTGTTTTCTTTCTAGAGGAGGATAACGATGTTGTCGGAGTTGCGATTGTCTTGGTGGAGATGGAAGATGTGGAAATGGATGTTGAAGACCTTGGTAGATGACTGGAGCTTGGTGATGATGTGGAGGGGTCCTCCTTTAATGTTGATGTAGATATTGTGGAAGGAGGTTGTTTTAGTTGAATGATCTTCTGCAATAGATCAACACAATGCAAGTAGAAACCAAACGCATTCAGTTCCACTGCTATTGCACTGCTGCAGACATACTAGCGCTAACAATTATTAGTAGAATTTAGCAATTATTTATAAGTTATTCTAACTTTTCTGTCTAAAGTTGCTATCCCCATTCTTACATATAACTTTCTGTCACAGCATTGATATTAGGTTCAGTATCATACACGTCACATTAACTTGGAAAAAGCATACACCACAAAAGGACATTATTATCACAAACAATTTAAATTACCACAAATTGAGAGCATCAAGGGGTTCTCCGTCGGACAAGTATAAAAATCAAGCTTTCTTCAGGATTAGCTCCGACTTCTTCAAGACAAAACTATTATATAGGGAGTTCAGCATGTAGACTGCCCCTTGTTTACAAAGTATCATTGTGTGCTGCCCCTTGCACAATGATATACATGTAGTAAAATGCCCCTACTTCAGAGATGGCAGCTTGTCGATAAGGGCAGTCAGTAGGCACAGGCAGCCCAAAATGTGACAACTATAAATACTTGTATGTGTAAACAATTCTGAAATACATGCCTGAATTTCTAAATCTACCAAAAATAAAAGCATAATAAAAAACTACCAACTCACTGGAACTTCTCTTATAACAGAGACGCCCTCTTTTTTGGGTGACGACAGACTGCTTGGCGGTGGAGATTGGGGGATACTTGTTGATGTGGCGGGAGGAGATAAACTCGAGGGGCGATAATCTGGCTTGCGTTGACGACCTCGACGACTTGTACTTGTACTGGCTTTGGACCCTGATGAACCTGTCGGACTTGGCTTGGCTACTATAGTGTAAATAAATAAATAAGTTACAATTCTTTACAATTTTTTTCCTTCCATTTTTTTTATTTAATTGCTAAATTACTTATCTCTGTGAAATGCATCATAAGTTAAGCAAAACAAAACAAATAAAAATTTAATTATTAAGTTTCTGGAGATGGTGACAAGTGAAAGGGGACACTTAATCAAATGTGAGTTTTAAATGTTCTAGGGGGTGCCACATACGGAAGAGCACTAATTTGGCCAACACATGAACTTTCTGCAAATTGTAAGAAGATATATTACACTACAAACTTTTCAAAGAATCATAAAACTACATTATCACCATCAAAAGCTTATCATTTCCATACATTACCTTTAGGACTCTTTATCTGTCCCAAAAGAGATTCGAACCCGGGTGATGAGCTGGTTTCTTCTTTGCCTGCTGCGGCTGCTGCAGCTGCGGCAGCAGCCAATCCAAATGTTGGGGATGCTGCGGCAGCTCCTAGCTGGCTTGCATAAAATTCATGGCCTAGGCCTGCCATGCTGTGTGCAGCGGCAGCATGTTGCCACCATGGGTTTGCACCTGGGTCGTTTGGGTCAAAAAACATAGGAATTGATGTTAGCATCCAGATGATCGAAAGCCATTCGAGTTTACAAGTGATGGTTGGATTTCGCAGTGGCAGATTCAAATCAGTGCATTTAGGCAGTATGTTACATTGCCAGCATACGGACAAGTCACCTATGTCCTGCGGGATTTGGTTTGCGACCGTGATATCCAACATGGCATTACCCTTAACTTGAGACGAAACAGACTATAAAAATGTTTTTGGTCACTGCCATGACTGAACATAGAAAAACTATGTAATGGTAGAGTATCAAATCATTACATTACATGTAACATAACTGCAGATTTTATGGGCAATCAATCACCCATCTTAATTAATTGCTAACATGTGAAACACATTGGTTTATATATTTACACCAGAATGTACACGATCTTGAAGGTTGGTTATTTTACTCTCATTTTGTCACTCAGCAGTCAACTGTGTAAAATAATTTGCCAATAAAATCTGTAATTTGCCTTTTAGAAACAAAATGTATAATACAGGCTATTAATGATAGCTACCAATGAACACAGCTACTTTTCATACAACAAAAACTTTTTTCAAGATTGAGCAAGACAATCAGAGCAAAATTCAGGCATATTTAAACATACATTGTAAGAAAGTAAAAAGTAGAAATGCAACTTAAAATCAACTGAAAAGAAAGCATTATATAATCACATAAATAAACATAAATAAATCACATAAATAAACACATAGGTTGACGAAGATCGTTCTTCGTGCTAGGTAATATATGTAAATAGAAAATAGAAAAAAGGTTTCACAAATGGATGGATTTGCTTTAAATGCAGTCAAATTTCTATGCCCAAATCAAACATTATATGTGCATATTAAGAAACCCCAAACCAAGAAGGGCAAAGAAGCGGCAAGAAAAAAGTTTTTTAAGTTTGCTGACCACAAAAGACATGTTATGCCACTTGATTAGGGGCACTTATGCCACTTGATTACATGTTACTCTGAAAGCCACTCTTGTCACTCAGCACCGCTCCAAAATGTGATCGATATATCGGCAAGCGACTGCGCAGTGAAGTAAAATCATCTTCAGAGCTGCAAAGTGGCAGGAAAGTATGAAACCAGCATAATATGCTGGTTTCCCTCTTTGAAATTTAGGTTGTCCAATACAAAATAAATTGATAAATTTACAACGTATGTGGGGCACAAAAGCTACCTCTAACACACCCAAATCATGCACAATTGCTTTCCAACACACCAAAAGCAGCAGCATTAACAGCAAGAGAATAGGTGTTTGTCTACCGGTTACAGCCCGCTATATCTAAAGTTCACTAAGACGAAGGTTCACAATGTAAAAATAAGGTTCGCTATGTCGATATTGTCGATTGCGAAATAAGATTTGCTATCTAACCATGACCGTAACCCTAGTCCTACTCTTAACACTAAACCTAGTGCTAACCCAGCTAACCTTATTTCATATGCAACATAATTTGGACATAGCAAACCTTCGCCATAGTGGGAACAGACCTGCTAATTAACCTAAAAAAGCAATACATTCAGCTATAGACAAGGCAACATTTACAACTAAAAAAGAAAAGAGCTAGGTAGGCTACTTGCATCAAGTTCAACTATACCTTATGATTGTATAAGGCTATCTTGTCATAAAGGATTAATATCAGGCCATGTTAAGATGGGGGATACGGATAAAAGTATAGGCAAGAAACATGACCGAGTATAAAATTCCCATTGGTGTTATAGTATAAGAGTGCCTTATGGTAAAGCTTATGGGGATGGTTCTTAACCATGTATGGGTAATGGCTACGGCATGGACTAGGGTTGGTAGTAGTGTACAGTAAGTGAATGAAGTTGTAAAGTATGGATGAATGCGAGTTGGGATATGGAACGATACAGTAAGGTAAAGGTAAGACTGGGTACAGAGTAAAGTTTAAGGTTAAATTTTCAGCAAGAATAAGTTTAGGGACCCTCCCTGGTTAGAGTTTGGGTTAAAGAAAAGCTAAAGGTTAAAGTTATCATGGTTATGATTATAGTCAGTCTACTCTGAACACACACATTGTGCCGACTTTGAAGGCACATATAACTGCACCAGAGACGCAGCACTGCGCACTGTTAACGCGCTGTATACGCGCGCGTTGTCACTTTGTACTTCAGAGTGGACAAACTGTAGGTGAATAATTGAGGTCTGACAGAAAGTTCGATAAAGCTGGTACCAGAATCAAATTAGTTTAAGTTAACTTGAATTGAAGAATTGAAGAATGGATGTTTGAGTTGGCAAGGTCAGAATTATATTTTCATAATTTTATTTTGGTTGGAGTTGGGGTCTGATTTAGAAAATAAGATAACTGGGCACAATATGAGGGGATAGAAGGAGTACCTGCACCAATATAGTGCAAAGGAGAGTAGCATCAAATAAGTTGAACTTGAGTACAAGCGCCTTAGCGAGCAAGCGGGCAAGTTGAGAGGTGGATTCACAACACTTGACTACAAGAGAGTTGTGGGTAATCACCTAATGAAGCCAAGCTAAACAACTGAGCGCTGGCCTCAAAAGACCATCCTAGCAGGAATGAAATAAATCAAAAGAGGAGAGAGAATCAATCACAATCACAAAATGTTAGTAATACTCTTATTTCTGTATAAATAATAATAATTAACCATTTATTTGAGTCAATTGGCATGACCATCACAACACTATCAGATTCCTATTACTGCCACCTCAGAGTACACTGCCGCCCAGGTACTCTGTGGCTACTCTGAGAGTACCAGTGCAGCACCAGTCCAGTATAAGTGTGTGTGTATACTCATATACTGCACTTGTGATTTTGATGTGTGTACCCACACAGGTACTCCAGAGTGCCAATGAAGTCGCTGCACAGCAGTGTACCTCTGGGGTAGCAGCAATAGGAATGTGGTAGTGAAGTCCTTAGTACCATGGTAATAATTATGAAAGGTATACCAGATGTCCTGTCAGAGTCATGGTTCATGATTTGGGAAGAGCCATTGTCACCTAAAGCTGAATTTATACTCCTTCGCTGAGCAATAGCGATTAGTATTTAACAAATGAGGTAGAGCGATTTTTGTTGCGTAGGGAAGAGCGTGCTACATCATTTGCCAAATAGCAATCGCTCGTCGCTCATCGATGTAGTATAAATTCAGCTTAAGAGCTAAAGAGCAATAATTGTCCTTAAAGAGCAAGTATTGCCATAGACAAGCAATTGTTACCTTCAATGGGCAAGGGCAATTGTTGCCCGCAAAAAAATAAAATTATTGGTCTTAAAAAAGAGTAATTAGTGCCCTCTAATAGTAAACAAAGTGCAACAACTCCCAGGAGCAAAATTTAGCCAAAATAGTTATATTGCAGAGAACATAAATGTATGACTAAGTTCTATTTATCCTAGTCAAATGTAATGCCCAAGATTTTGTTAAGATGGTGTGAACACAATTGTGGTGAATTGTGGTAACCACAACTGGAAATACTAAATATGAGACATTGGTATACACATTCTTGTTTCTCATAATACCACTGGAGACATACAAGTCAAAATTTGAAAACATATTGTTTTATTGGTACTCCTCAACATAAGATAGAAAACGGACCATAATAAAATCAGACCATGATAACGTCCATATTTTCCTTATCACTGAAACTATTTCATTGCATTTAGAATTTAAAAGTCAAACTTTCACATTTTGTCAAACACATACAAACACAAACCTTCAGGTTTCAATGAAATATTAATAATGGTGAATATTTATGTATGTCAAAATGAGACAAAATGTTTCCAATTTCCTCAAAAACTCTAAATATAACAAGTAGAGAAACTTGTTAAAAAGAAGCATTTATGGAAATCAACTTTTGAGTCAGAGATCCGAAATAGGGTCAATTGAAAAAATGGAAACAAGATTTAAGATTAATTTGATTATTTCCATAATCCATAAGGAGACTGGAAGACCATTTTGTCCATGGGGAGTCTGAAGATTTAAACTATGTGGCAGTATGTATCTCCAAATAGGAGATAGTGCCTATGCATGTACATGCAGGGATAGGCAAATAGAAGGTTTGCCATATATTCAAATGCACTATTCCAGGTCACATATACATTGTATGTTATTGTACATCTTACTCTGATCCCTACACAAACTCAAGTTTGAAACTGTGCCTGAAAAAGTTCCAAAATACTGCATTCTGGGATATATGGAAAAGTTCTATGCCATTTTCCACCCTGATGTGGCAGTGACGTCAGCGCACATTTCATTGGGCACAGCTTTAGATCGCTAGCATTCGCTCATAGCTAGTATTCTCTACTGCGACCAGTGCAATATGCACCTAAATCACTACCAAACTTGAGGTGAAAAGAAGTATGGGGATGTATAAAATATCCACATGTCAGTATGATGTCACTTTGATATCATTCAAGAACAATGATTGGTCAAACAGAACATGTCAAATTTATTTAAGACATGTAACAATTATCATTTTTTATGCATATAATTTCAAAATTGCTACCAACCTGTCGATGGGCTGAGGGGGTTGTGCCCAGCCATAGGGAGTCCCAACGCCTGCAGTCGGGCTGCTTCTGTCAAACTGTGCAGGGAACCAAGTCCACCAAATTCTGTGCCTGTGGGACGGAGTAATGAGTAACCGGGAGGACCAAACATGGAAAAGGCACTCGGGACATGGGGCACTGCGCTGAAGTGTTCGTGGCCTGCTGACGGGTGCCCTGTGAACATAGCCTGGCCTGTGATGACAAATAATAAGATAGTATTTCATGATATTAGTATGAAAATGAAATGATACATTATATTTAAGCACTATTTTGTCTCCTCTCAATCTGATTGCGATGTCAATGCCGCTTTTTTAAAGTTTGAAGATATAAACTATATGTATATGTTTAAGCAGAGGAAATGAGACAAAAGGAGCTATAAATGTCAGATAAGATCAAACGAAATTGCTCAATGAGCTTAAGTTGGTCAAGATTTTGATTTGGTAAACATTTTTTTCATGCAAAATGACATCACCATCAGTTCAAGAAAAGACGACTTGGGTCTGTATAGCATCCAATGTTTGCGTGCATTTTGCAATGGCCCATTGAAAAATGTATGATTGCACATGGTTTGCATTGGCCGGTGGCAAAATGCAAGCAAAACATTGTACTATAATACTAGCTCTTGGCCTTACATTGACATTAAAACACTCGTCACCAATGCTCACTATTTGAAGTCATGAAATTAAAACAGAGACTAAAGTAGTGAACCTCCTCACATTTACGATTCTCTATAGCAATAACATATACTCAGGGTTGTCACTACACTGGTCGGTGCCGGTCGGTAGTAACCAGCTCTCAGGCAGACCAACCGGCACTCAAGGGAATATGAGGACTTGCCAACCGGCACTAAAGTAGAGAAATTGTACTTTTTACCCTAAAAAACAGCTGGAAAGTGACGCATAAGAGTATTTTGGACAAATTTCATGGAAATTTAGCCGGCACTAAATTCAGTCTAGTGACAACCCTGCATATACTGTAAGGCAATATCCAGTGTTTCAAAGAATTGCCATCTGCATGTGTGCAAGCTGAGAGCAATGTCATAAATAAGTATCTTTCATTTGAGCTAGTGGTTCTTAAGATTGGAGCAACTCAATAACCTTATAAATCATCTCAAACTCAGGCAATTGACTCTTAGCTTCAACAAGTTTTTTGGGTACTCAAGGATGTCATATATTCAATCTCAAAAACTTCAAAATAAGATGAGCATCACTGACCATAAAATAAACCTTTTGCAAGAAATATGATAATATGACAATTTATAACTACCAACAACAATAGCTAATACACTCGCAATGCTGGAAAAAGAAATGAGTAAGGTATAACACAAATAATGCAACAAGAACTGCAAAGTTAAGAAAAGCAGAAAACTCCAAGCACCTAGAGTCACCTAGAACCTTAAAATTAATCAGATCAAATGAAACAGAGATGAAATTTGTTTGTATTTGAAAATATCTTCATCTTGATTAAGCACATACTTCCAATTTTATCGAAAATCATTTTGTCTATTTTTGCATTTTGCATCACCCATTTTACATGCTAATGTGGAATCCCATTAAAATTGGACTAACTCATTCTTGAGATGTGTTGTGTCATGATGCTAAAACAAAGAAAACAAAATTTAAACTTGTTTTCGCAAATCTCAAAATCTCGAACTGTTAAGGTTGGTCTGAACCCTGGAATTATGAAAACTTTCGGGCCTCATAACTGCTAAATTATTAGTCTAAAGAATATAAAAGTATACATTTTTAGAATGGAAATGACTTGATGAATTCATCTGTGAGGTCCAATTTGGGCCAAAATGCTCATTTTGGAGAAAATCCCAAAAAGCGGGTTTTTGGCCCAAATTTTTCGCAGTACAACGTAACAAAAAATTGTGTGGCCAAAAATTTTTTTTTATTAATTTTTAAAAACTAGATAAAAATATCTAGGGAGCGTTTTTTCATTTTTTTGAATTTTGACCAACTTCACCAAAAATATTTGAAATTTGAAGCTGAAAATCAGGCTTTTTTATGATTTTTTTTGAAAATTTTGCATTTTTTGACCATTTTTTGTGCAAATTTCTAAAAGTTGGTAAAAATTCAAAAAAATAAAAAACGCTCCCTAGATATTTTTATCTAGTTTTTAAAATTAATAAAAAAATTTTTGGCCAAACAATTTTTTTTTGTTACGTTGCTACGAAAAATTTGGGCCAAAAACCCATTTTTTGGGATTTTCTCCAAAATGAGCATTTTGGCCCAAATTAGACCTCACAGATGAATTCAGCAAGTCATTTCCAGTCTAAAATGTATACTTTTATATTCTTTAGACTAATAATTTAGCAGTTATGAAGCCCGAAAGTTTCCATAATTCCAGGGTTAAGACCACCCTTAAGTGGTTGACAGTGGAGTGATTTCAATAATTACAGATCTACTAGTTTCTACTCGTTTCTAAACTTGCCACAGCTTTTTCCCCATAATTCTTCTAAAATCGAATTTGGTGGATATTATTAGAACAAAATCAAAAAGTGTTTTGCAGCTCAAATTCCTTTTAGTTCACATGAATCACAACCTACTGTCTATTAGTCTTGTGAAAGTTCCTAGGCCCCTCCCTCCCTTACATGAATTAATGTTTTAATTTAAAATCCACTTTGCTGTAAAAGACCATACTACAATGTACATGGAACCAGTTCTCTAATTTTGAAAAAAAAACAGAAGCATAACATTTATTATTCCAAAATAAAATGTAATGCATAATAGACAAGTGAATTTAAGTACCAAAATGGGCGCACTTGGGCGCACCCTGTGCCCTTTTTGGATATGTTGTTCAGGAGGGTATTTAGAGTCACTAGCAAGCAAAAACATTGGTGTTCCATTTTTGTCTAGCTCATACATAAATTAACTAGTCTATAACCACTGAAATAAAGTAAAAGTGGGATTTTTCACATGATTATTTTGTTGACTTTGTTAATTTTGAGCTGTTTCACTTTGTTCATTTTGAGCTGTTTCACTTGCAGCATGATGTTCTTGCATTATGTTTTTTTTTTTGGAATCTTTGAGCTTTTTACTTTATATTGCTTGTTTCAAGTTGTTGCTCACATTTGATTTTGTTGAGTATCCCCTGTACACACAGTTTCAACAATTCATGCAGGCCAGTTGTCAATCTACTTAATTTTATATTTATTTTTGTGTTTTCGTATATGAATCATGTTATGTTACAGGAAAAGAAAGCACTCTGTGTTTGGTCTTACAAGTCTATTTTTCTTTCATGAATTACTATTTTCTTACTTGTATGTTGTATTATTACTATTATATTGTTTGTATTTTGGTAATTCAAATGAATATTATTATTATTATTATTAAATTCCTGATTTGCAGCTTCCTTACATTTGTACCCTGACATGTACACGGTAGCTGCTTGGAAAGGGAAAAGTGAAAAAACATATGTGGCATGAAAATCTCCACTTTTACAGTAAAATGTTTATAAACTGCATGAGAAAATACCATGAAAGAGTAAAGCCAGTGAAATGTTGTTAGCTTTGTATGCCCTTTCCTTCAGGCTGAAAACGACATGATTGTATACCACATATAAATGATAAATGGTGTTGCATTGTTAAATCACTAAACCTATTCAATCCATACTTGGCCATTTGATGACCTTTTGATGGAATTAGGAATATTGCATAAAAAGCCAATTTATACTAAAACTAAAAAAGACAAGCATATCAGGATTGATGTGTAATGTCTCAATTTGTCCTCATTTCTTTTGATCTGATCTTAATTTGATGGCACGTGCAAAATAAGTCGTATTTGTTGATGAATTTGATTAGATATATCAAACATTTATGTTCTCTTTATGTTGTATTTGTCATATTCTTCAAGAATATATTTCTGAAATGAAAATAATTTGATATGAATAAAATACTTTTAATGAACAAAGACGTTTCAAATCCATTTGATGTAATGAACAAGCACAAACTCTGTGCATTTCTTTAGAAATCTCTTCCACCATGAATTTTTTTTTTGTATTACAAACAAATTGTATAAAAAATGTCAAACAAACCAGTATTAGAATGACTTATTTTGCCAGACCATAGTACATCACGCATATGAATATTCAGAAGATAATAATTAACATGCAGTTATATAACAGTAAAAAAATGAAATTCGTCAGTTGAAGCAATAACATGCAACTGTGCTTTTTTTGCATAAATTAAAAATATCACACACAAAAAAAGATTGTTAAAAATAAGTGATTAGTGAGTCAATACCAGGAGCCTTCACCCAGATTTGTCACACATGGAAGACATGATCAAAGCAAGAAATTATGCCAAACAGTGGCAATTTGAATAACTTGATACTGCAAAAATGACACGAAAAATTTACAGAAGGTCAGACATGCAGAAAATGAAATCAAACAACAAGAGAGCGACAACAATCAGCTATGTGATCTTCTACATGTTTACTACTAAATAGCTACATCTATAATCACAAAGAATCACTCGACGGAAGAAAACATGACAATTATGAGAATTGGTGACAGTGTTCTTAAGAGTCAGCATGCAATAAAGAAAAATGATCAACAACCACCCACACACGTACATGCCATCTTTATATTACAATTTCTACATCTATAATACACACACTTCATTTTTTCTGTGAGTATTTATTTCAGGAAACGCTAAATTCTACAACAAACAATATCCCATGGCACACTGGTTGAGTTTAAAATAGTCAATTTGATGAGAAAACTAACAACAGTGATACTGATGTGGGTGCTTAAAATTGTCTTTTGATAAATGTCGATATATTATGTGAAACAAGCAATGGGCTGCATTTCAAAGAAAGTTTGACTTAATTCTGCGAAAAAAGCAGTGAAAGAGACACCGAAATGCAACATAAACATGCTAACACCAAAATGAAAATCTTTTATAATTATTTTTCAGCCTCTTCCAACACTTCAACTCTGCTAAATGTACCATGCAAATCAATCACAGAGGCAAAAAATTTCACATCAAGAAAACAAAATGTATGTAATAAAGGATTTGTCAAACTTCTACACGCTATATCAAGAGCACAACACTATATCAACACATCCTACATGTACATCAAACAAGCATGACCAAACTATGATACTACACTTTCCCAATAACTCTCTCCTAACTTCTCTACAAATCCCTCATTCACTCTTTCCTTTGCTCCATCTCTCTACTTCTCTCACTCTTCCCTTCCTTTGCCTACTATTCACTCTCCCTCCCTATCTGTTTGTCCGCTATTGGTTTGCCACTATTCTCTCCTCTATATCTCTTCCCTCTCTGTCTGTCTCATCTTTTCCCTTTCCACCGATCTCTCTCCCTCTCTCCCAATCTCTCGATCAAGGGTAAAAATGATTTTTATGTGTCTGTTTGGTTGTCTTTCTCCCACTCTGTCTGTCTATCTCACCTTCTCCCTCTATACCAATTTCTCTCTCACACACACTATCTACCGATCAAGGGTAAAAATATCAGGATTCAAACCAGGCTTTACTTTTGTGAAATGTAGAGCCCAGTTGAGGTGTGAGTCAGGAGGTACTTGCAATCAACCAAAAGTTTTACTTCTACATGTATTCTGTCATAAAAATATTAGATCTTAAAGACTTTCTACCAACAGAGAGTTTCATCTTACTTCAAAGTAGCTCCCACTCCCAGTCATTATTTTAAATCAATCTAATACTGGAACTAAACTTTGTAACTCACTTTGCTACCTTGCGTCCGATACCATCGGACTTCATTAGTCATCTGATTGATGACGGTATGACATCAAAGCAAGTTCCAAGTTTTAGTTCCAGTGTTAAGATTAATTTTAAAATAATGTTTTAAAGTACTGGAGGAATAATCTACACCAAGATGGCTGCCAGTCATGTTATACAAAAGGCTGGGAGACCAGTAGTAGTAAAGAGTAGAGCCTGCTTTTTACCCTTCCTCCCCCTCTCTTACTTTGTCTGTCTATCTGTCTCTCTCTGCATTTCTTCCTCTCTCAAACACACCCCACACAAACACACATTCACTCTCTCTCTCTTTCTCTCCCTCCATTATCTCATTCCATCTCCCTCCCTCTTGCTCATCCCTCCCTATCTCTCTGTGCCTCTCTTCCTGTCGGTCTCTCACTCCATCTCACTGTCCTCTCCCTCTCTTCATTCCTCCGCCCCTCCCACTATTTGACCATCCCCATCCCCACGTACCAAAGAGCCGATTGGCATCAAAGAGTCCTGGCGTACTGGAGCCAAGAGGACTCTTCTGCCGGGAGCCGGCACCGTCCCCTAGGTCCATCCTATATGGACACCAGAAAACAAAACAAGGAGGAAGCAAAGAGAAGAGGAAAATGTCAGTATCGTTAGACAAGTAAACATCAACAAAACAAAAGCAAACAATAATAATGATGTAGGGGTACTAAATTACAGCCAGATATGGTATAAGATATCAAAAACAAAATTATGACTATACATATTTGTTGGTACAAAAACTTTACAATAACAGAACAACGATACATGATGTACTGGAGATTAAATCAAACAAATCAGGTGAATCCTGGCCAAGGATGAGTTTTTTTCTTCCTTGGTCTACTTAAAGGAAACAAAGTATACCTGGAGTACTAAGCAACTCTTTATCACCAAATCAGATGAATGATTTGAATTTATTTAACATTCTTTATCCATTCTTTCCATGCCTTACTTACATGATGGCATGACCGAGAGACCTGGGCTCACACTTATCTGTGTGATCAACTTGCCTCTTGGCCCAGATTGGGATTAACACTTGGCATGCCAGTATTTCAACTGGGGGTGTTTCAATTTTAGTTTGGGTCAGGTAGGATGTATGGCTGGGATTTAGAAACCATACCCCAAAAATATACCATATTTGATGAAAAAGAGACCCAAAATATACTAATTTTCAATTATTTCTGTTCAAATTTTGCCCAATTCTAGATTATTTTAGCAAATGTTGTTATAATTTGTCAATAATTTTGCTGAAGAATCAATACATTTTCCAGATTTTGGGGGGATTTGTTGAAAAATATTTTTTTATTTTAAAAACCTGTTTTTCTAAAATTTGCACCCCAAAGGCTGAAAATGCACCCTAATTCTGTCTATTTCTAAGTAGTATTGCTAAGTGCAAGAGCAATCAAATTTTATTTATTGAGTGACTAGAGGTGAGATTAACATATAGGGCTCAAATTAACAACTGCACTTTGTTTCACCTTATGTTTGGTAGTGACATTGTGCGTACATTTCGCTGGTCGCAGTATTGAATCGCACAAGCTTACCTAATCCAGTAGAGCATGAACTCATGATGAGGGCAAAGGGAGGTTCGTTGGCACGCTTGCGCATCACAACCACGTACAAGCATTGCCATCACTACCAAACTTGAAATGAAGGGTGGACAGTTGTCCAAGTAGCAGCTATTTTATAACTTGCCTTGAAATTCTTCACCCCTTACATACCTTGTAATGCACCATCACCTGCAGTGGCATATTTGAGGGTTTGGGGGTTCTTTGACCCTACTGCTTAGAAATGTCATATTTCACCTTCCATAGATAGAGTAAATGGTCACTTAACTCCCAGATTATCAATTTCATCCCCTGAAGTCATTATTACCTAGCTCCGACTTAAAACACTTGAGTTCAGGAATTGTTTCTACCATCTCCTGATTCAAACCTCCACCTTACTTACCTTTTGTTTTTAAAAATCAAGAAATATGTACTTTTACAAACATCAAGAAAGATCACTAACGTTTTTCGCTAATTACGAACGGCCATCTTTGACTCGACTGGAACGGGAAAGGTGAGAACAACTTCGCTGGTTCCAAGATTTGCGGATACTAGTTCTTGCAGAATATCGACTACCAGGAAGCAACTATCAGGCAGGTGTTTATGTGCATAAGCAAAGATCTGTATAAATTTGTCAAAATAAAGAAAACAAGAAGAAATGGTTTGATTAGTTGAGAACTTCACAAGAAAAGATTCAATTGATATTGTAAAAACTCTAGCAATTTGACCTGCGGGTCACGATTTGAGTTTGAAATAAAACCTTCCTTTTTACCTTCCTTCAAATGGACTACATAAGGGACAAACATAAACAGGCAAGAAAATAAGTTTCCTGTTTGTTTGCCTCATTTTTCTTTTCTCTTCATTATACATGTATAAGACAATAATAATGTTTTTATTCATTTGTTTTAATGGTCTTCATACTTTTACCGACAAGTACATGAATAAAATTTTGAGTATCCTCACAAACACCTCCGGGGCTATGTGACGGGGCAGAATTTTTACAGTTTCCTTTCTTTTTATAACAAGAAATTAGACATTGCACACACAGGAAGATAGTGGCCAGTAAGATGGCAGATAGTTACTCCACACATACATTTCTATCAAATACTTTGGGAATTTAGTCTTGGGATATCAGTTAAGCTCAATTTTGAAACAGGATTTGATGGAAAATGTACATATGCAGGAAACTGAAAAGTGTATACATAGTTCATATGCGAATATATAGACCTATATGATACACAATGTGATTGAAATGAACTCAATGATTTAGCTGCTTCCTTGTTTGTTTGTTACCTTCAATCATTTACAATAATTTGTGAAACAAAAATTCTTGTAGACAACATGTTTTGGTTGCATGAAGGTATAAAATTGAGAAACATGTATATTTAGTAAATTGTTGTAAACCTTTAATGAGAGCACACGGTGTTAACTACTGTGTTAAACGCATTTGTCTCTAATTGGCAGTTGACGCGATCTGCTGTTGTGGAGTCACTGAACTACGTATCATACGCATTGTGTTCCAATAATTTCCACTTTGTCAATATCGTGGATTGATGTGGAAATAAGCTCTCGTAAAAAGTTAACAGTAATTTACTATAGAAGTAGTTTAATAATTCTAGCAAAAGATGCTGTCAGATGTGAATGTGAATCCTTGATTGGTAACAAAATTGCTGTATACATATTAACAATGAGAATCTTGAATCCTAATTAAGAGATACATGCATCGATCTTCATGAACATTAATACTGTAATATTCACACAGTATTTAATACAATCCTCTCCTAGCTCTAAATCATATAGCTACATCACATTCCTTTCATCTGGTTTGTGAAGAAAAAATCTATTGCAATATCATTTTGTATGAGTATACATGTATATGCAGTACCCCACTTTCTTATTAATCTTTTCCTTTTGCTATAGCTGGAGGCTAACCTGCTTTATATCATTGTCAAAATACACTCTATAAATCAAGAAAAGTAGAAATATTACACAGCGCTTCTTCTTCCTTCTCGCTTGCATATTTGTCATGCATAAAGCAAAGCAACCTATCATACACACAAAACCACTCAAAACATTTGGCTTCCTAATCAGTGAGCTCACAATTATAATACACTTTACTTCCCCCGACATTTCTAATGCTAGTAGATATATGAACTTTACACATGATACTGTTTTTGCATAGCATGGCTGTATGCATATCAATATTAATGACCTGGCTTTTTCCTGATATGATGACATACTGACAATTGAACACATGCAAATGAGCTGGAAAAACAGTTGGAGATCTTAGAACCTGGTTGGCCGTGCTGTAAAAAATGGCAGTTCATCTACGGGGCACTAAAAGTGAATGCTGTTAATGTGCTGCGGTGATAGTTAAGATTTGTGCAAATCCGTAAAATACTGGAGATACCTACACACGCTATATTGATTTGATTTATAATAACATGCTGGTCACATTTCAACTTGCTTTTAAAGAATATGTTTCAAATCTTTGCTAGCTTGTGTATTTTGATTGCAGATTTGTAATGAAATGATTTTGAGTCTGCCATATTTGCATTGACGTTACTGATTGTTTTGTAAGGTTTCTGAAACTTATGATTGTCTTAAATTTTATTTTATGTAAAAGAACAAAAGATAAAAATAATGAAAAGAAAATCATCGTAATTATAATAAGGTAAAAGTATAAACAACGTTACCGGGAAGCCACACAATATAAGGTTAAAATCTTAAACAACAAAAATGTGATATTTCATGCTCATTAAAATTGGAAATTGTTAAAAACATTTAAATTTAGAAAATAATTTGGGTTGTCAAAATCATTAGATTCAGGGGCATAATCTGGGGACATTATTGTTCGTCCATTGTTTTCTGATGCAACATAGCAAAGTAAGTTGTAAATTTTAGTTTAAGTATTAGATTTAATTTACAAAATAAAGTTACTCACTTTAGTTCGAACTAATGATGCCTCATATTGATTGCATTTGGGTTGCCAAAACCTTTTTCATTATGTTGATAACAATGTTATTAATTTAGAATATTAAATGCTATCATAAGTCACTAAAACTGAATTTGCTGTCACAATGTCATATTTAGTATGTTACCCATAGGTTACAGATTTACGGTTTGCTGAACCAACATTACAAGCAACATATGTGGTGTTCTCCTGATGAGGATGTCTCTTCACATGAAAATATTGAAGTAAATCTTAATCTCATTTTAACTGTTTCATCTATCCAGGCCTGTACTTCACAACCCCCTATTAAAATCCTGCATACAGGCCTGTATCTATCTACCAACATTAAACAAAACAAATGGCAATGTTCAAGTAGTCAACAATCAGCGACAATGAAATCAATGAAGAGAAAAAAGGTCAAATCAAATCCACAACTCCTACTCCAAATTTTTGCTGAACAAAGCTACCATGTTTGTTTGTCAAGTTCCTTCTACAAAACTATATAGTCGCCAACAGTCCAACACAATGTTCCAGGACCATGAGATTCTAATCTATTCCCTTCCTGTCCAGTCCCCGTCCTATCCCCATTTACCTATCAATAAAATTCCACCATGTTGCAAGAAAAATCATATCATAATTCACAAATTACTATAGACAATGAATTGCAAAGTTATACTTCTAGACTATGCATGGGAAATTATCACTGCGATATCAAACATGCACTGCCATCAAGACACAGTTCTCACACTTCCATACTTATTTTATGTACAGAATGACCATATGAACACATTAGGTATAAAACTCATGCACCCAAACATGGGGTCAACTTCTAAGCTGTACTTCTTGAAGGAGGTTATTAAACTCAGGCCATTGGATGAGAGCATGTTGGCTTATAGTGACCAGCCATGGACTGGGGCAGGAAGTCCACTCAAACATATACATGATGAACTTCTCTTGACCCCAAACTTTCTCCAAACTATAATCTTTGTTTACCACAATTTTTATACTAATGCTACTAATAGCCGCAGCCGTTTCTCTTTCTTTTATTCATCCACTAAAGTAATACTTTACCTGGACACAAAGGTGAAAAAAATCTCAGTCAATTGAAATGTTAATTGTTCCATTGCATTTTCTAAAAATCTGAGGGTGAACTTGTAAGAGAGCTCAGATAAAATCCTATTGCATATTGGATTCTATGCACTCTTTAAATAACTGTTTCTTCACTTATCACAAGTAAAATATGACTCATAATCCTGAAGTGGAAAAAGCTCACCTTTATAAATAAAAACAAAAATATATTTTTGAAATTCTTACTCATGTCTTGTGATCAAACTTGTACTAGTTTTTCTCAAAAGTGTGCATAAAATAACACTTTTTCAACCACTGAACATGATGAATGGGTAATAAAAATGTTAATACTTAATTTTGATGAATACACAACATAAAGAAATGTTCATCACCTGTATGGGGAGGCTGTACATGAATCTTATGACACCGTACACATCGATATAAGATACAAAACTTAAGTTTCCAAGCTTATAAACGTCACAAATGGCATCCTCATAAAGCCCTCAAAGCAAGACGAGACAATAATTTCTTGATGATTCCCACATATCAAAATTGCTTACTAATCCAGATCTGTTTATGAATTCTATGACACCTAAAACACATTACTGGTACATATTCATATATAAAACACCCTAATCAATCAAGCAATAGTCTCCTCGCTCGCTACATAGTACATAACACATCATCATCAAATAAATTCATCAAACACAACACTATCCTCAACGGCATAGCCCTTGCTGAGCAAAAACTCATTAGAAATGCCACATCATAACTGTGGATTACAAAATGATATCATTATATATGCACTTCTTGAACAAACAAATACTGTGGCTGCCGGCCGAGTAGGAGCTGGCTATCAAGCTTCGCATCAAGACCTTGCATAAATGGTCACCATAATTACTTGCCAATCAGGTGTTATTGCAACAACTAGGAATAGTCCAATATTTTCAACTGATTTAATTAAAATAAACAAGAGGATGGGATATTGATCTGATGAAGTTGGTATTGTTTCACAGGAAGCCATGTTGGATTTGTAGCAACTACAAAATGTTGTAGATCTTGATTGGGGTACAATGTCATTGGTCATTCATCCCATTTCACTTTTGCTGGGCAAATTCAACAAAATTGTCAAATTAAAAATATCCTGATTCCCTGGACTTACATTATAAGTTAACAGACCCTATGAAAAGAAAGTGTTTTTGCTATATCTCTGCTATATTGTGAAGATGCCCATACTGTCTCCAAATTCCATTCTTTTCCAACATTTATTTAGACCCTCTAGTTCAGTATCCTCCAGTTCTTTAAACTTCAGGTTGAAGCATGTTCAAGACTAGGTATATTTAACCTTAACTTGTGTAAGCTTTCACTCCTAATTAGTTCCTACAGACCTGTCATTTAATCAATACAAAGTGATTTCCTCATAAAAGACCCCTTCATTAATTAATAAATCATTCAAATTAAGAACAATTATGTATTCAGTGCTGTGTACTCCAATAGAAGATGGATATTTAGGACTACCCAGCTCCCTCAGAGTCCCTCCCCCACATTCCTCCCCATTCCTCTGGTATCAAACACGTTAAAGTTGGGCCATTTTATTCCCTTGAACCGAAAGCTTTCCAGGTGACCTGATTCCCCTTCACTATAAATGATGACCCTCTCAACTTTGCCACTCATCCGGCCACTCACTTACAAGTGTTAATATCACATTTGCATCAAGCAAATCCCTTCTTCTAATTTAACTAATGAAATTGGACATATTGTCTTTCACTTGCCAACGCATAATTGAAACCTATTTTAGGTAATACATTTGTACAACTCACTAATAATATAAACATGCAAATTTCTGAGCTTTAATTAGTCACATCTGTTATAAATGAAATCACTTTAAATACATATTGGATGAAAGCCATTCATTTTACATTATCTTTACTGGCTATCAATGTGAAAATGATGACCTTCAAATAAACACATATCATTTTTAAAATAATCCATTTTCCTAACAATGCATATTTTCTGCACATCATCAACACAATACTTCGCTCATTCCGTTCACTTTCAATTATTTTTTCTCCATAAAATTATTGATTTGGCATTGTTTATACAAAAACCCTCCTGACAGTGCTGAACTTGCTCTCCGCAAATAACCATTGACATGCAACCGTGTGTATGTGTAAAAGCAAAATAATATTATATTTGTAGACAGCTTAAGAGAGCAATATTATGTATGCAAGGAATGGCTTTTAATTTCCCGCACGGATAGGTCAGAAATGCTTTGTGCACTAAAGCACCGGCTAGCTTGCTTTGCTTCCTCATACAACACTTACTAATCATGTCATAAATTTATTTGTATCTCTATAGGATTATGTGTAGCACATTACGTCACTGAATCAGTTTCTTATAAAATATTGTATGTTAAATAGCCCTGACAACTTAATTATGTGCATTTCTAAGATGCAAAAAAATAGCACTAGCACTGCTATGATTACCGTTGACTACTAGCTCTGTTAAACGGAGGAATGCATTTCTGTTCAAGTCAAATACACTTGCTGGGTTTTATTATTACCAAATGAAATTAAATTGACTGTTCCAAGCCCGGGTTCCAAGAAACTTAGGGCATTCACATCCAAAGAATAAATTCAATAACACAACATTTGGATTTTTCTGTTTAAACATAGGATTCATATTCAGACTCAAAATGAGTTACATGTAATTCATGAAAGACAGATTTTGTTTCATAGAGATATACACAATATTTAAAGAGTCATTGCTCAAATTGAACTCAAGCAACGATTTCAGTCAATTGATACAAATAGCAGAAAAATCTTAAAATGAATCTTTGGGATGAAAACATCATTATACAATATATCCTGAAAGATATTGATTGAGTAAATGTAATGATATTGGTATGCTCTCTTTTAAACCTTTTCATGATTGGACTCAGTTTGATTTTTGAATCCAGACTCGTCTTGACTCGAGTCTCAGTAGCTCATTGACTATACTTGAGACTCAAAACCACTTGACTCAACCTGACTATAGATTTGTTTAAAAGTTTTGCAATTCATCCAAACTACAAGAATCTCTCTAAACTGAATACTGCCCTCAAAGTTATCCATCAACTCAAAACATTCTCCAACATAACTTTCAAAATATTCATCCAAAATGTGTTGGTTACTTTTCATCTTGGGTTAACATCATTTGCCAGGTGACTTGTTGTCTTATTCAAAGAAAATATAATATGGAAGAGCATTTTTGAATGAAACTCATCGATACTGTTCAGGTCTTCTCCTATAAATAGTGTTCACTGTTCAGGTAACAGATTGTGGTGTCCACAATTATTTACAAGTTCATTTGATTCTGAAATGTTTTCTTCTTCCCCAACAAAATTATCAATGAGAGTCAATCTCTAGTGACTAAATGTATAGTTGTATACCTACCATATAATACCAAATCTTGTTGCAAAGCTATTTGAGTAGAATTAGCCTTCATGCCCTACTTAAACCAAGACCATCTCTTAGTCTTAGGCATGCAAATCTAACCCTAATCCTAACCTCAATGTCATAGCACAAAACAAGCCTTTACATAATTAATCCAAACACAAGTCATAGAATGTTGCCATCTTTTTTAAAACATAAATATAATCTGCTTCTTAAGTATAAATTTACAACTGACCTAAATATTCCACCAAAGTTAATTTATTCGAACAATTAGTTTTCAATTTGAATTTTAAATGTCAACAAGAGAGTGCACAACAAAAGATTTCAACTAGGCTCTTAGCTCATTATGAAACCAAACCACCTCCTTCAATTTGACCCTAATACACGACACTTACTCGCATTTTTAAATGGCTAATTAATTCAACATCTTATATCACGCTCAAAATCTTTCTTAAATGGATTAAAAGAAGCAACCACTTGCCAGGACCAAGTCAAACGTAAAGACAACTGTCTAGTGCTACAGTTGATCACACTTTATTTCTTAATGACTCACTACTAATATTTCATTTTATCTGTTGGCCGCCCGTCTGACCCAGCATGCCGGCCGTTGTGGCCATTAAGAACCCACGCCATGTAGAAATGAGAATGTTCAATGCAAATTAATATTTATCATAAGCCATGAGTGAACAAAAGCTAGTGCTATGTCACATTCAACAAATATATGTACAAGTAGAGCACATTGAAGCACAACTACAATAGAGCTATTTGTACCAAGTTCATAGCAGCAAGTCAATCCTTTGTTAGGGTTTTATACATGTACTTTTCAGTTTCACTTCTTACTACAAATCTGCTATTCAATAAAACAACATTGAAATTTATTCATTTTTATGAACAGAATACCAAACATTTACACCAAATATTTACACATATTTCTCAGACTGAGAAATCAATCTACAGTAAATATGCTTCAGATTCAGAATATTTAAAATATTGGGGGACTCAATGGACGGGGGAGCTGTTGCCACTGCAGGGACTTAAGTCTTGTATGAAACAAATCATTTGAATACTGGTATTTTATATGAAGTTGCAAACAAATTGTTGCATTTTAACAAGTTCAATATTTAATTGATAAATTATTGTCTCGATCACCAGACGAAATTGATGCTTGGCATCCTGATGATAAATTAATGAATGCAAAAACTGTTATATATCCATTTTTCTGAATTTGAGAAATATAGGCAAATATTGAATATAAACTGCATTGACATTTAATGTACAAAACAAACATGCACACAAATATAATATTGAGGATTAAGAAAATTTAAGGCAAATATAGCTGGATAAATAAAGAGAAAAGAAAAAGAAAACATATGTGCAATATTTGATCATAGATTGAAAAATATACCTTGGAATTTTAAAGTATGGTGTCAATTTGAAGCTAGCATTATCGGGCAGATGTTGGTGGTCTTTTAACACACAAAAAAGAAGTTGGCGTTTATCAACTTTTGCTTCTGAACTCTGCTAACAAAATCATCAATTCTTAATCATCATTTCATCAACTTCAGCATTTTTTCCTACCTGTATCATATGCAGTATATCCCTTTATGTTGTTATATATAATTTTCTTCCAAATAAAGAATGTTGATTAAAGCTCATGTACAATTTATGCATGTTAGTCATACTACAGGAAATGTTAACCTTCAATCAAAATGAATTCACTCACTTTTCTGAATTCCTTGTAAAGGCATTACTTATCAAATCCATGAAAATATGATCTTAACAAAATGGACATATTTGCCTTGCAGGGCAAACCAGTACATATCTACCTGTCAGTACAAAAGTAAGCCAACTCAAATCTTAGATTGAGATCAAAGTGAACAATGCCTGGTTCTAGGAAACTTTTAAGCCTGCTGTTTCATTCCAGCAACTTCAAACTAGAATTGTGTGTTCTTACACAAACACTCACTAAAAAGAACACAAAAATTCAAATATACCAGCATAAGAAACATAAAAGTGTGTCATATTCGTCTCAGCTTAACCCTAACCCGCCTGAATACTACAAAATACTACTTGATATATGCGCTGTTAGTGCATGCATCCCACGTGGTGTGATGACTTAATCGCCCTAAGTGATATATAGGCACGGTTTAAGCTGGCCAGCGAAGCCCAAGACCGTAATTCCTACGCCTGCGATCGGAAGAGCGGCGTGCAGGGGAAGAGGGTAGTTCTCGGTGGACGCCGAGTCATTAAAAAAAAACTTCTTTTTCTTTTCTCTCTTTATTCTTTCCCTTCCCGTCGCCAAAAAGCCCTTAGGGCGTTAGGGTTAGGTTACCACTATCGAAACTCAGTATAGGCTTCCTTAACCCTAACCCGCCTGAATACTACAAAATACTACTTGATATATGCGCTGTTCGTGCATGCATCCCACGTGGTGTGATGACGCAATCGCCCTAAGTGATATATAGGCACCGTTTCGCTGGCCAGCGAAGCCCAAGACCCGTGGCAAAGTGTCGCCGACCGAGTGCTTGGCATGCGAGGGTCTCGGGTTCGAATCCCACCCAGAGCAAACAACTTCTTTCCTTCTTTTCTCTCTTTATTCTTTCCTTCTTTCCCTTCCCGTCGTAAAAAGCCCTTAGGGCGTTAGGGTTAGGCCATGGAATTGCAAGCAAATACAAGTACATGGTATTAATTCCAGCCAGTAAACTCTAGCTAATAATTACTCCATCTAAGAATTGAGATATTTACTGGATTGTGTTTGGTCATGCATTCAAATAAGAATGTGGATTGTAAAATACACTCGTTAATATTAAGACTACATTTATTGCCTTATTTCACCAAAATAAGATTTACATTTACAACATGGACACTTTCTTTTGTGGATCAATAAATTCAGTTTATCAACAAGATATTTCCACCAAATCCCAGTGTTTCCCCTGCCTCTATTGGGGCTACATTTTATTTGTAAAATCAACCAATTAACTCTGAGGGGGCTCGCCCAGAATTTTTCTTGATTGGGCCCCCACTTTCAAAAATATGGATCCGTCGAGATCAAAAATAATTTCGAAGAGGAAAAAAATCTAGATTTTCGAAGCAAAAAAAGTAGTAGTACGCTTATGAACAATCAGGATTTTCCAAATTCCCTAGATGTGCTGGTATACCTGATTTAATATCTTTCTAAATACTCTCAATTAATTGAGAAAAAGCTTTTTATGAAACTAACAGAACCAAAAGACCTTAAAGAACTTTTAAGCGACTAAATACACCTGTTCTACAGGTGGACAGACTTTCTGATATTTTTTTTGTAAGAGGCTAAATAACCCCAATCACAGACAGATTGATGAATCTGAAAAAATCTGAGCAATTTTTGCAGTAATAATTGTGAAAATTGTCCAATTGTTTAAAAAAAAATTAAAGCTTTGAAATATTTTTTAGTCAAAATCAATCCACTTCAGACAAAAAACAACTTTTTTTACTTGCACACAGTTAAAAAAACAAATCCCCAAAATGCAAAATCTGGGCCATGGGGGCCTGTAGAACGTTTTTGTTGTTGTTGCCTTATTCCAACTCTTTGAGTATCATCACAATGTACACCAATCAGGTTTTACTCAAATATTTCTTTGTTTTAGAAAATTTATAATTTTGCTCTTCAAAAACTGGTTCAACCTGTTATCGTCATGAAACTACCTTTCATATCATGTAAATAATATTTATGAAACAAGATGGTTTATTTTAGGAAAACATATTGAAGAGTACCCTTTGAACTAGTTTCAATCTCACCAATGATCAATTATGACTTACAAAATGGGGAGAAGTAGTTGTGCACACAACGACAGAACGAACATTACATTACAGCGGGCCAAGATTTGTTTTTGATTCTAACATGCTACATATAATGCGTCACAATTTCTTTGAAAGAAAAATGCTGCAACATATCAGGTGATATAGAGGAACGATTTGCATAGAGCACAGGGAAAACAAGAATTGAATACGCTAGTCATATTTTGTTCATCATCTTAAAATGCTATTAACATGTTCCAAACTGATACTGGTTGGAAATGAAACAAGGCGGTCCGTAAGTTCCGTAATAATCTTTAGGGCACTGTTAAAAGCTATCCTTTGTTGTTGCTTATATGGAGAGTAAAAATGGAGGACCGGCAATGGTTTAAATAAATGAATGGTTCATTAAACTCACAGCATTCAAGGTATAGATGTAGGATGAAATAAGATAGCAGTCTGCCATTACAAACTGATGGTCCAGTCAAATTTAATTTGAAATGAAAATGGACATAACTAGAAGGTAGGCATGCTGGCAATATGGAGGGAAAAAAGCCACAACTACAAGGATGTTCTTGTAAGAGTGATTTTAATGTGATGCGATCAAGCAAAATGTGTCATTTGTGTAGTGAAATAAATTTTCATTTTAAATTTATTCTTCTTACAAAATGTATTGCTTCACTTTACTGGAAGTACCATAGATATTGGTCTACGGATTGTCATAAAAATAATATTTGAGCTGTCTAAATATTAAACACATCAGAATTGTGAACATTTTGATTATGTCCTCTCAATTTCAGCAGCAGAAACTAACTTTTCCTAAACCCATAACAACACCATACACTACAGAATACTACAGCCTGGATGCCTTTAATGTTGGGGAGGGGGGAATCAACAATTTGAGGCAAATTGCTACAAAAAAAAATCAAAATTTTCATAAATTTGGGGGTTTACAAGGGAAGAGTCCTGACTGGGGCATTTGCTCCCCCCCCGGCCGACCTCAAAATTGGTTGCAGAAACTTCCTGCCACCGGTGCGCAGGCTACATAAAATCAAGCATTGATATCATAACTTATAAAAGTAAGTAAAGTAAAGTCACTGCCCTCAGATCCTATCTGAAGTTGCCCATCCTCGAACATCGTTCATGATGCATCATCCTTGGTACAACTATGAAGAAGCTCTTTTTTATTACCAGTCAACGGACATAATGTATTGGTAATTTCTGAAGTAAAGGGAAAACCTGATGACCAATATTGGTCAGACTCACACACACCTTAAGCAATTCACTTGTCTTACTCCAGGACAATCATTTTCTTTCCAGCTGGCTTGTGATTTTCCTCATGACTGCCCTCCCCTACTTCAGATAGATCTATCTCACTCATTCTGACTCAATGAATTGGTAATCCACCTTACTCTAGGTGTTTCTCATTTCTTTGTCATTGTTCTAGTCCACACCATGTACCAGGGTCCACACCAACTTTAAGGGATAAATCTTGTGAAATATTCCTGCAAAAATCTGCTGTTTCGCTGCAAGTGTGAACAGTTTTAATCTAAAGTCACCCCTAATATTGCATTGCTAATGCCCCCTTTTCAGCATCCCTGACACGGTGACACCCAAAGACCCCCTTTTCAAACCCATGCTTGTGTCACCAAAAGAACCCTTATTTCTCCTAGGAAATATAACTTCAATTGTCTTTCTTTTTTTTTTTTTTTAATTGAAAGGCAAATTTCATTCAGCAAATGCTATTTAAATAACAATGCCATTTGAAGCCATTTAGAGCTGGCAATTGATACAATTATACTTCTGTGGGCTGTTTTTGTACTATTCTCTTAAAGACCTTGGGTTTTTGTTAAAATGATGTTCTTATCCCATTGATGATATGATAATCAGTTTAGGTCTATAAGTCCACCTAAAGCCACCATTTGTTTTACATTTGCCTCACTGAATGCTTTTTGGAAAGTCTTAAATCTGTATTGATTTTATATTGAAGTGCCCCTCTCCCCTTTGGAATTTCAATTTTGGAGTTTTCAGTGTTGTAAGATGTTGTTTCATTTGATATAATTTGTTCCAACTCTTGCCTAAATAACAGTGGCTCATCAGTGTGATCCACAAACCAAACCAATTGTCTCACAACTAAAATGCATAGGCTTAGGAACTGGGAGGGGGGGGGGCTGGGGGCTCAGCCCCCTCAATAATTTTGGTGCGGGGCTGGAATACCTTTCAGCCCCCCAAGTTGAAAAATTATGATAAAAAAAATTTTGGTGGCCCACCTAAAATTTAGCCCACCCCCATGTTGAAAATCTTCCTAAGCCAATGAAATGTACCTGCCCCATGAAAAGTTACACTGCAAATTTATGGTATTGAATTAGTTGAAACTAAATGGTATTGAATTACTAGTAGTTGACTAAACTAAAAAAATCATATGAATATTGAATGTTCAACCAACCAGCAAGTCAATAACAACTTTTGTGTGACTGTTTTCAGTTTGTTTGAATGCTGTACGGGTCATATAAATAATTTGGTGGAGGGGAGTCAAACAATGCTGTATGTGTTTAATGCTTGAATGTCAAATATCATACAATATTAATTCAAAATACTCAACAGATAGACCTATATTTCTTTCCAAAAGGAACCAATAATCTCCTTCTATTCAATAAATATCACCTTCACCCGCCATCTTTAATTGATGATTCAACACAGCCATCTTGGAATTAATGCAAACAGGTTATGTTCTTATGAAATTATTCTCCTCTGCTTATGCAATTATTTCCACTGATGGATGGATAATACAGAAATTTACCAACAACAAACCATTAAGATATTTTTTTAGCCAGCCATAGTGCAAGACATGACATAGCTGGATCAACTACTGAACTTTTCACACCGATATTAGATGATAGTTCCTACATTAACTTCCTGTTGTAAGGCCACTTACTATTAGCATTATGAATTCAACTAGTAATGCAAGCATTGTACAACATATCTATATGATGTATGCATGTATGGTTGGCTACGATGATTTTATTGACTGTTTAACTTGCAAACAAAATGGCTTCCTTTTCAATTATACATGCACAGATACAGAAGAGGTCAAATTACAGCAGTGTTGTCTATTAAAAGCAAACAGCCATTAATATAGCTTTACAGTTGTCTTTCTTTAAAAAAAACTTTAAAATATCTTACTCTGGATAAAATCTAGATGAGAATCTTTTTACAACTGGTGAACTTAAAATGTTTTTTTCTGGATAAAATCTAGATGAAATCTTTGTTCTATTTAACTGACTTTTCTTCTTTGTTATTTTCATTTATGAAGCCTTTTGATATAAAGACTTAAATTTCCATATCTAGTTTTGCTAGTTTATTCATATCACTCATCTTGTTGCAGAACATGAATGTGCTACTGTAAAAATCAAGAAATATGAATACTGTTATTTTAAAATAGAAATTATAATCAAGATGTTTAAAAATGTCTTGATATAAATACAATAATATCTTGATATAAATACATTTCATTTCTCTGGTATAAACTGATGTTATTTTAACCCTAACTCTCTGAGGATGGTTTAGTCGGAGGTGACCTGTTGTTGCCCCCCCCCCTTTCTGCCACATAACAGCATGGTTTCATGGCTGTAACAAAGATATTGTTAATTGGGATCGCCATCCATCATATGGCTGGATAGCTCAGATGGTACGGCACTGGTCTCGCAAACCAAAAGTTGCCGGTTCAAATCCTGCTTCCACCAAATTTTGCTCCCCTTTGGTATTTCCTTATTTAATCCCTTTGATTTTGTGATGACTAAACGTTGAATAATTTTACTTTCTAACAAAAGGCAATATAGAAACATGGCGATTTCAGTTACCATGGTTACGCCAAGCTACAAATTACAAATATTAGAAATATAAAAATATGGAATTTGATTTGAGTTAACATCAGACTAATTTTGCTTGATCGATATGTACAATTTAGGAAAAATCACATCAAAACTCAGTTTGAAGCCAGTGTACAATTTTTTCTCAAACCATGACAATACCGCATTCTACACGAATGATACTTTTATAATGTTATTTATGGACCTCCATGTACAGAAAATATTGTAAAACTTGACAGAAGAAGCCCTCAGATTTTACCATTTCTCAAGCAACAGACACCACCAAGAAAGATGTACTACCCGTAATTATCAACCCTAGGGTACATTGACTCTAGGAGTCAGGATGGTAACACAGTAAGATGATTAGACCTCTGGTGGCTGTGATGATGCTCCTAATGTTCTCTTCTATGTCATACTCTCATCAATTCCATGAAATAGGCAGCTCTTATTCTCATCCCCAGAGTTTGCCATACTGACCTTATCTGAAGTTGATAACTCGATATAACAAACTTGGTCCACTGACAGTTGTGAAAGCCCACAAATGTAGAGCTCCTTGACACCTTCCCGATTGCCTCGCAGCAGGACGCTGTAATACTACACGCTATTCACAGTTATAGTTTTCACTTTGCTGTAGACTACGCAATGGAGAGTCCAATAGCATCTGTCTATTATATAGAGCTGCGATTCTAACCCTATGGCCTGGTATGTAACCATCAAAATGCTTGCATGCCTTAAAGACAACAATTTTTGTAACTAAGCTGCATCATAGCTTACCTTAGTCTTGTTTTCTTGGCATTTGTTAGTATTCATGAATAAAGTTTAGTCAAAATTGGTTAACCTTTCTGACACAACACATCTCTTCCACCAATCCACTGTATGTACTGGAAAATGTGATACAAAGGTGAAATTACTTCAGGTTTTAAATCAACACAGTTTCTAGTAATTTCAATGTAAAATAATTTTTCCCAACTTTTCTAGCTTTACTGAAAACAAACAGGCTGATTGCACCCTGCACTTGGGTTGAAAAACTTGCAGAAATATAGATTTTTTGAGTACAAAAAGCAAAAATCAACACATATTTGGACCCAAATCTCAAAATAGTTGTTGGTTGTTTTAATTTGTTTGATTCCTTCTATTGTTTTGTGACTGAAAATTACCACCCTGGCCCCAATCCATAAAGATCTAAACTATAGAAACATTTCACAGCATCCCACTTACATTGTAACACTATAAAATCATTACTTGCCTGTATGTTTTCAATTTAGCACTGGAATGTTTCACACCGCTCAGTATGCTACCCACTTTCGTACACACAAATAGATCTTGGTGTACACAGACTAGCTTCACTTTTCATGATTTGAGTTGACAAAGTTTACAAGTAAGTTCATGAAGTTAGCAACTCTCAGGTTTCCCACAATGAGAGGTTATATATTCATAAGAGAGGTTATTCAGAGTATTCACAACAAAACATTAATAATGTGACATTATGACACAGTTCCGACAGTTTTGACACAATTTTACTGCACAAACAGAAATCAACATCACAAAATATATTTTGCACTACTTGTACACACCTTCTCAATATACATTTTTACCTTTTCTTGACATATTATATGCTCCTTATAATATTCGAGACAAAACCGAGGTGATTCAAATGAAATATTTACTTGGAGCTAATTTGTTTTGAAACATTCCCACAAATTAAAATGTTTGAAATAAATAAAAAGACAATCAGTTTTAGAAATAACATTTGAAAGATATTGAAAGAACAGCTCAAGAACTTGCCACCACCACCACTAATCCTAATCCTGATATGATGTAATGCTACAATTTTATGTCTCCAATCTCTTCATTTTGGCCCCTAATTCTACTAATCCTAATTCCAGCCATTAAGGTGGAACTACACCCCCCTGATAAATGTTGTCACTAATTTTGCATTTTTCTCAAAAAATAACTAAACACTGGTAACAAAAGTTATGTATATTATAGGGGCAAGGAATCCAATTACTTTGACACTGAAATTTCAGTGATTCAAGACAAGTGGTTCATTTATAAATACGGTACATTCTAGAGGTACAGGTACCTCTTTTCTTTATATCATAAGTAACGTACAGCTTGTCTTGAGTCACTGAAATTAATTCCAGTGTAGTTACTGGATTCCTTGCCCCTATACAGTAGGCTAATAATATACATAACCTTTGTTACCAGTGTGTTATTATTTTTTGAGAAAAATGCAAAAATAGTCACAAATTTATCAAGGGGTGTAATACCACCTTAAAACTATCCCTAGTCCTATTTCTTGGGGTGGCAAATATTCTAGATTCTTGCTCTTCTCTTGTCATCAATTATGTTTACAACATTCAATTATTTTGCTTAAAAAGTTACCTTTTCAGTATCTTTGTTGAGCAGTACTGTAGCTTGTGATGCTTCTTGATTCAAATCACTTCATCCACCTGTTTCATGCAGTGTTGTACTTTGCCACATCAAAATGGCACAACTTGGCAGATGTTGGCATTATATGCAATGAACATAAAATACATATATACCGCTTTACATTGTACACCTATGCTTAGAATAATTATCATTTTTTCCAACACCCACCTAGTATTATGAGTCAAATATATCATTTTGTACATATCCTGTAGCAACTGAATTATTTAATATTTCTTTGCATCACTAGTAATAATGACAAAAACTAAATTAGATTTCAAACAACAACATCTCAAAATGTTCAAGCAACCAAAGCAGAAATCAAGGAAACCATCCACGAGAGATGTAGAGAGGAGAAAAATGCTAATTGGGTCAGCTGCAGCAGCAATCAGAGATAAACCATCCATCTTTGGCTATGCATAGCTTGCTTCACCTACTCATAAATGGACAAATCTATAAAAGAACCCTTAATGACATCATAGCATCACAGAAAATGATATGTGTGAGTCAATTCCAAGAGAAAGCAAAAATGGAAAGAGAGATAGAGAGAGCGAGAGAGCAAGCCAGTTGCACTGGGCACGAAATGCTAATATTCATACACTGCTAGCCCCAAGCTTATCAAATTTTGAGGACAACACTGTAACATCAAAATAAGCTTAGTAGCAAGCAAGCGAGACCTTTCAACCTGGTTTTTTCAAAAGATTTTTCAAGTCACAATGGTGCGGATTCAAAAGACCATTTCTGTAGGGGTTGTACATTCATTGATGGAACTCAATGTGTACATGTATGATAAACATTTTGCTTGATTTGACATAATTGTTACATTCTATCAATTGTATATGGCCGTGTGTCTTGACTTGGGAGCCTGGAAAAGTGGGAGGTGTGACACTTTGACTGAAAATTTCAACTTTTCTCTTTAATTAAACTATGAAGACAGCATCATAATCCTTCAAGTTTACATTCATTTGAAAGCTAATTTATTCTGCTTGAACATGATACCAAAAGATAAGTAATACGACATTGCTAATTAATTTTATGGACCAATAAGTTAACGAAGTGCAAAGTGGGAGGATCACGGACACGGATCTTCGGACACGGTACAATGTAATCTCTATGGGAAAAATGACTTTTTATAGGTACCAACTATGATCCACTTGAAATTTTTAGTAATTTAATATTGTGTGGTTAATAGATGTATTTGAATGGACTTATTAATAGTTCTGCTGTAATATTTTATGAATTTTACTTTAATTATACAGATTAATGACACTTAACGAGCTGCTAATTAAGAGTAAAACGATGATGCGACAAAAGCTCTGACATTCAGAAATTGTGTTGGGAGTTTGAACCACTGTGATAGAAGTCAAATATCCACCCCTCATTAATGCTGTATTTTAGAAGCAAGTAATTAATAAAGAATTAAACAAATTGTTGGCCTGTAATGTTCTAAATTATTAGATTAATGACACTTAACGAGTTGTTAATTAGCAAAGGCTAAAATAATTTTGCCATCAAAAACGAGTCTGATCATTAGAAATTTTATGAACTACTTTGAAAAACTACATTGTCCTACAGGTCAAACATAATGTTTGACATACTCCCTCTCATTAATGCTGTTATTGTTAAGCAATTAATAATATTAAAAATAAAATGCAACATTGTTTAATGTAACTGATAATTTAATTATCATAATCTAAGTCCAGGAACAGAGTTGACACAGTGACAAGAACTAAAAGTTATGGCCCATAACAGTTCCAAACACTCGGAAGCTCCACTCTGTAGCATTTGTTAACTGTGGTGGATAACTGAATGTCAGAGAGCTGTCATGTTATTGTATGGCATTTTAAAAAACTGATTTTCATGCTTGTAAGGTTCGCAGAATCAGACACCAGCAAAGATCTAAAGCACCAACAAAAAAGTGTCATTGAAACTGAAGAAATGGCAAACATTATTGCCAAGGATCAGTAATTGCCATTGAACCATCAAGTGATTCATATGATTACCACTTGTTTAAAAGTTGCATCAGAAGGCATTATTACAGTCAATGAAGTAGCTTTTGTTCATTCTGACTATAATCAAACATGTACATTAAAAATGTCGATGGCAGATCAAGCCAGGAAGCAGCAACTCCATGGCTATGGAATTTCACTCATAATTATCAAGTGACTGCAAGAGAAGGGTGTTTGAAAGTAGATGAAAGACCAGCCATTGTACCAAAGCAAAATATTGTACATGTACAATATTATGTTGGTATTGACCTTTTCACAGAGCAAGAAAAAAGCAAATTTTTGTGTTCTTCAAAATGCAGACCATGAAGACATTTTGTGTTCATTATCGTGACTGCGCTTTGATTCAGCTAGGATAAACAAGATGGGTAAAAACTGAGGATTAAAGCATGTTAGACAGGCTCATAGTTATACCTTGCATTTTTGATGTTTAGAGAGCATGTGTGTATAACCAGAAAACACTCTGGACATGATTTTCCTAGACATGTTATGCTGAAATAACAATGTGACGATTGTAATTTTCATCCTCATGTAGTCATGTATCACGATTACCTTTATAGGGATCCCTGTAAAACTATACATATTTAGAATGCTCTTACCTTGAATAATCCAATTCTGGCATAGATTTTACTCTAGGATGTATCTCATCAGTGGACCAAATTTTTTGAGTCATACACTCTTTTATGGAAAAATCACTGATATTTGTACTTGTAACTTCTTAACCCTTACCCCTATCAAGAAAATAATGTCATTTTTGAATTCCTTGGAGCAAAAGCTTCAAAAATATGTATACTTTTAATAGGGTGAGATGTTTAGTTCTTTATGAAGCAAACGTTTGAATCAAAAAAGGCGTAAATTTCTTGAATTTTGTCAGTGTCACGCAAAAGGTTCCCAACTTAAGACACGCGGCCATATACAGCAAATTTTCAATGACCATGAATGATGATAATTCAAGTCAGATATTACGATACAAACAAGGAATTGTTCCAAAATACTGGTTCAATACCAGCAAAACAAGGCCGTCTATTAAACCTCTACCCATATCAGTACAGTGAGCTGTCCACAAAAGAGGAAAATTTAACTTGGATACTAGAAATCTGTATACCAGTATGTAGGGGGGACCTATCCATGATATGAACTCAACTGTAGAACATCTTTGCTTGTTGAATAGCTTTTCTTGACAACTAACTGAAAAAGCACAAGAATTCGGCCTTAAAAGGCCCAAAACAGGCTGAAAATAAATTAAAACATGTGCCATAAATTTGGACAACAAAACTGCCTGAATTCAGGCAAAAGCCTGAAAATTCTCATGCCTGTAAATAGCATTCAACCCATCGTGGGACGTTTTTCACACAAATTCAGGCAACCGAGCAATCATGCATCACGCTAAAGATGTTTGACCGGCAGCCTAGATTTGTTGGAAAAACGTCCCACGATGGGCTGAATCTGCTCTAAACAAGTTTCAACTCTACTTCTAAATTTTGATATCAAATTCTTACTCACAAATCTCACAATTGCAAAATGTATCAAACTTTACAAAATACATAATTTCTTTATTTCCATTGTACCTAATCACTCGTAATCAAAGCTTTAATATGCTAATTAATGAATCCAATTCAACCCTATAGAAACCCGCAAAATAATACGGTATAAACAGAACCCTGGTGATCAGTATTACAAATACTGAAAAGTTGTGTCTAGACTCTGATGAATACAAAAACCTTGAGACTTGGAAAGAAAACAAAGATGGTGGATGGATATCATGGCCAAAACAACGAAAACTGACCAACCAAATAAAACCTGCCTCTTTGTACTTGCTGAGTCAAAAGCTAATTGTTGCATGCAAATTAGCATTGGATGTATTGGAACTTGAAGGACATCAGCATGCATGAATGCACAGGGCTTACATCCTACATAGGAAAAAACATTAAAAAGATATAAATTTCAAATGCATATCAACATTTTAAACTTTTTCATATTTAGAATTTTTAAGAAAATACTAGTTGATCACCCCTGCCCGCTTCCTTTTTAGTAATTCTGAAATTGCCTTTTTCTTTTCTTTATTTCAGGCATAGTGGGCTAAACTGTTTTGTAATTTCAGAAGTTAAAAGCCATGATGACTTTTAATGTACGATTTTAAAATGAGTTTGGTCAATGTTTTTCCAAACCTGATTTTTTGGCATATATTTGTAATATTTATATGTGTCCCAATTCATTGTGTTTTTAGGACAACAGAGCAAGTTTGAAAACTGACTTTAACACCCCATAGAACATCACAGTTCAGCACCAAATAAAGTGTTTGAGTTTTCTTTCATTGTACCCTACATAGTATACTTTGGCTTTCCTGACAGTGAATATTTGGGAAAGATCAAAAACATGACCGAAATCATCTATTTGAGCTTTAATGGTACTACACCCCCTGATAAATTGTGTGACTAATTTTGCATTTTACTCAAAAAATGACTACATACTGGTAACAAAAGTTATAATGTATATTATAGGGGCAAGGAATCCAATTACTTCACTGAAATTTCAGTGATTCAAGACAAGTGGTTCATTATACACGTATGTTAAGAAATGAGGTACATTCTAGCGGTACCTCTTTACGTACCACTTGTCTTGAGTCACTGAAATTCCAGTGTAGTAACTGCCTAGGCGAAATGTCAACCGTGCTAGCATGGTCAACCATGGTCAACCATGGTCAAAACATGGTTGACCATGGTTAACTATGGTCAGCGATGATCAGCCATGGTGGCTTGACCATGGTCAACCATGGTTGCCATGGTCACCATGGTATACCATGGTCGACCATGCTTTAGCATGGCCGAGCATGGTCAGCCATGGTCTTCACCTCACTTGACCATGGTTGACCATGGTCACTTTTAAGTATACCATGGTCAACCATGCTTTATCATGGGTGAGCATGGTCAGCCATGTTCATCACCTCACTTGACCATGGTTGACCATGGTCACTTCAAGTATACCATGGTCAATCATGCTTTAGCATGGGTGAGCATGGTCAGCCATGGTCATCACCTCACCTGACCATGGTCACTTCAAGTATACCATGGTCAACCATGCTTTAGCATGTGTGAGCATGGTCAGCCATGGTCATCACCTCACCTGACCATGGTTGACCATGGCTACTTCAAGTATACCATGGTCAACCATGCTTTAGCATGGCTGAGCATGGTCAGCCATGGTCATCACCTCACCTGACCATGGTTGACCATGGTCACTTTTAAGTATACCATGGTCGACCATGCTTTAGCATGGCTGAGCATTGTCAGCCATGGTCATCACCTCACCTGACCATGGTTGACTCTGGGTAGTGAATGAGAAAAAGCGCCCTCTGTTGTTATTAATCGTATTTAATGCATATTTACAACATTGTGAATAAATATTTGACACCATAAAATATAAAAACTAGTAATTTGATAAGTTAAAATAAGATTTTTAACGGAATAAATCTAAATAATATGATTATGCAGTTTATTCCGTTAAATATTTACCACATAATTTTTGACCATGGTTGACCATGGTCACTTTAGATAGACCATGGTTGACCATGGTCTCTGGCCGTGGTGCCATTTTTCAAAAACATGGTTGACCATGGTTGACCATGGTCAAAAACATGGTTGACCATGGTCAAAACATGGTTGACCATGGTCAAAAACATGGTTGACCATGGTCAAAAACATGGTTGACCATGGTCAAAAACATGGTTGACCATGGTCAAAACCCTGGTTGTTGAACTATGGTTGACAATGGTTCAACCATGGTCAAACATGCTAAGTTTTAACCATGGTTGACCATGGTCACTTTAGATAGACCATGGTCAAAAGGTTAACCATGGTTGACCATGGTCTCTGGCCGTGGTGCCATTTTTCAAAGCATGGTTGACCATGGTTTGACCATGGTCAAAACCCATGGTTGAACCATGGTTGACCATGGTTAACCATAGTTCAACCATGCCTTTTTCGCATAGGTGGTTTCCTTGCCCCTAACATATGCATAACTTTTGTTACCAGTCCAGTGTGTTATTATTTTTGAGAAAAATGCAAAAATAGTCACAAATTTATCAAGGGGTGTAGTACTGTAGTACCACCTTTATGCTTCTGCCCATTTTAAAGCAGGTTTTGTTTTTAAATCAACCCCTCAGAAGTTCAGAACCCAAGAACCATCAAATAACAAGATTTTACAAGAGCCTCCTCCTCTTCAATCTGCAGACATAAATGGTTGAGTAACTTGAGTTTACATAATTTGTATAAAAAAAGCTCCTCCCCTCCTCCTCCTCTTTTTGAAAACATCTAGACAATCAAAAGGCTTTTTAATTACTTATTTGCTCATCAAAAATTGGAAATGGATCTTCAATTTCAACATAGTTTCTAGTCAAATTGATCTAAAAATTGTAACTTTAGATCAAGTTTTCCTTTTAAAACATACATATGCAGGCATGGACTTTGGAGTACATGGAAACAGAGAATATAATTCTTGATATCATTCAAGGTTCATTGGACAAAGTCCACAAATATTATGGAATTACTGACCCTGCTAATTTTGCAGGTCACCCATTTTATATAAAAAAATAAAATACAATGTAACATACTTTTTTCTCAAAGTTCAATCCATATGCATGTACTGTAAATATAATCTTTTTTTTTTCAGTTAGACAAAAGGAGTGGAAAGTTCTAACCATTCATCCAAAACCAACTTTTTATTTAATTGGTAGCAATTGGTAAGTTGTTAGTGAATTGCATTTTGTGACCTGCTTTCAAAATGTGCATGAAGTTTATTAACTAGGGGGGGGGGGAAGTCATACCTTCTTGGTATCTAGATATTCTATATGAAAAGGACCCAAAATAGGAATATTATTGTACTGAGGAAGAGGAGTGTCACCCTGGTGGGGAAATTATTTTTATTATATTGTAACATTTTTTCTCTTTCATTCAACATCACTCAGAGGGGGGGGGGAGGGTCATACCTTCTTGGTATTTCAAGATATGAAAAGGACCCGCACTACAAATATTTACCAGGTCTAATGAGAGGAGTGTCCCTCCTTGGCTACGCCTCTGCTAAGAACCCCCCGGAGAGGCTGACAGTAGCCATGGTAGCAGATTTGGGGTATGGTAATAGCATTTGAACTGAACCGTGCGAACATACGGGGAGGGGGGGGGTCTTTAGTGCATGTCGCAAAACTTTTACTGTAAGCATTACTGATAATATCTTTGTTCTTTCAAATCCTCAAGAGTTAATTACTGCTTTCTATATCTAAATATGAATATCACCTGATGGCTTTCAAATAAACCACGTAGCAACATCAGCTAGCAAACACAATCTAATTATATAAATGATGTACATAATATTATCCACCTTGTAATAATGCCTGCTGCACAATTATGTCAGATATGCTATATTGTATAAACCAATCAATAAAAGGTCTGATTATAATAAATATATAACATGTACACAGTGATCACTCTGCGCTAATGCCACTGCCTCCTAACAATTTTTTCTCCCCACAATCGTTTTTTCGTCACAGGCAAATGCAATTCAAATTTGGTAATCGTCAGGGAATTGGGCAAAGGCAGTTATATATAAAAACGTATGCACAGTAACATGTTATCGAGCTTCATTATTGGCTGGCACCTGATTGAGTCGTATCCACAGTGCCACAAAACAACTAATAGTTTACTCCGAAGCATCTCACACAAAAATTACCGCCAAACCACGCGTGCATAAATATGTTGCAAACTGGCAACTGTAAGACTCTGTAAAAGAATCGCCAACCAGTCTAGCGATTTTAAACGACGAGCACACTTTAGCGCAATTTGAGCCCATCTATAAATGACAAGTATCCCTGGTTTTGAGGCGGTGCAGATATTGCAATCAACGAGGCTCTGATTATAATATATTAAGGTGTCCGATTATCATGTACTGTGACAAAATATAGAGAGAGCAAGTGCTCACAGAAGCTTGCTACTACTAGATTCAAAATTACAATGCATACATGTATTCATTCTTTGTGTGTTATTTAGCCAGTAAGTAATAAAACTTACGTTGGCTTTCGTTAAACAACCCAAGCTTGGTAAGATTTAACGAGATTTATTAATTTGTTTGCTTCGTATGTAATCGTAAACCTGTGTAAATGATTAGTAGTTGAAATTTACACCAACACAATCAATGATGCAAATCTTTACATCTTATAAATACCCAATTTGGTGTATTTTTTCACAACTTCAGAAAATCCTTAATATCTGTAACAGTATTCTAATTCAGAAAATCGTGGATTTAAGGTTTGTAGTAAAAAATGTCTCACAATTAAAAAAAACTAGGTCTCACAAGTGCTATTAATTGCAATAAATTGCCTGAAAAATGTTAACAAATCCAGCAATTGATGGAGCAAAAATGTTGTAAAAGGAGGTCACAAATACTTTCAGTAAAATTTACATAATCAGTGTAGTCATGGTAGCCAAATGTGTTTTTCTGATTTTAAAAATTCTACAAAACTTTCCCCCACATTTAGTATGTATGTAACATGGATAAATTGAGAAAATCAAAATCTACAATTATCAAAAAGCTCATTGTTTTCCTTCATATAAATACAATCATTTTGTTGTCTTCTTGGTGCTGTGAGATTTACTGTGTACGTATTTAACGAAAATGAAGACTATTAAAAAACAAATTTCAATCACATTCAATTAGCAAACTGGCACATCACATCGCTATGCAAAATCACAGGAATGTTTCAATATTTCCTCCATTTGAAATTTCACTCCGGTATTTTCTCCCAACTTCCAATTTCCCCTGTGCAGTGTAGAGGCCATTGCACCCTATTCAAGATATGCATCTCTGGTGGAATGAAATGATAGGATGTCATGTAAGGGTCACACTGATTGGCAATTATCATTGAATGTGTGTGTAGATTTCAAGTTCAAAACTTGGAACTATTTGCTATGCTCTTGAAAAGTTTAATAAAATCACAGGAAATATCTCCATTATATTATACTTTGTCTTTTGTGTGGGTGTTTGTTTGTGTCAAAACATAGCAACTGAATAATTTCTAATTATTTTGGATTTGGAAAATGGTTGCCACATCTTGAAGCAGCTAATACACTTTTAAAACAATTAAACAATTATTGCTAAAAACTTATTTTGGACATGCTCTTACTAAGTTTGAGAAAGTGGCTACCTTGAGTCAATGGATACATTTTAATCAATCTGTGTTTTTAATTTCACCAACTTTTAGGTTCATTAATATACCAAAGATACTCATGGGAATACTGTCCTCAACACGGTCCATCAACTTTTATGCATTTTGTATTCCCATTGGATAATTCAATCACACACCACTTTTACCACACAAAAATTACACTTCCTTTAAGTTCCTCATGAACAAAACTAAAAATCCACCTCTAGTCAATTAAATTGAATTCTACTATTTGAATATCATAGCCCTGCCCTATACCAAAATAAGTTCTGTCTGTTTTAGAATAACCCAATTATGACCCACACTTGACTATTTTAATCGGCTCGCTATAAAGCACACCTAATTAATTACTCAGGTCAACATGAACAAAAATCTACCATTGTCTCCTCCCACAAGTCATGTAAAACCATGCAGCCCTGCATGTCAAAAATTCTATAATGCTAACATGAACTTCGAACTCCACACTTCATGTTTATGCAGCAAGCAGACAGTCACAACTCCAATAAATTATTATATCTGTTTCCAGTTTTAATTACAAAGCGCACATTGACGACACTGCACTAATAATAGATCATAACAACATCCCTGCCGCACGATTTATGCAAGCAAGCAAGCCCAAGCTGTAAAACCGGCACTATTTTTCTATACTCATTCCACTTGTGCAATTATTATAATTTAGCTTGGCAGGTTTTAAGCATGTGATAAGGTAGTCTACACTTTGTATGTTTATTGCCGTGCCCTTTGTTAGCCTTGCCAATATGGCTTTGTACAAAGCACTGTGATACTGAGAGCAAGGAGTCGCTCAGAAATTTGACACCGTTTTGCAAATTTCTTCTTTTTTTTCTATCCAGTTCCTGCAGTGCGTGTACATGTATAGAATTAACATGGTGATCTATGATGACTAGTACAGACCCCAAAGGATCCTCATTCTTTGATATAAAAAAATGCACATAATCATCCGTAGCAAATGGATAGATAGCACAGTTATAGTTGAATCAAGAAAATATCAATTGCTAGGTCATCCTACATGTACATGTAGAAAAAAAATCAACTGAATTTATTGCAGATGTACCGAATTTACTAAAACTAATCAATCGTAAAGGCCAATTGTATAATGGCATCAAGTATATATTGTATTGTATGCCAAGTGTTTCATAATGTGTAAACCAACTAAATGATATGTTGTCCACGATTCAAAAATATTCATTCAGATTCCTTTTCAAAACAAAATTGCTACATCTGATCAATCTGAAAGATACATTCTTATATTCTGATATCTGATCAAAATGAACCACTATCTTCCAAAACTGTCTGATGTCCAAATCTGTTCCCACTCGTTTACAAAATAACCAAAATATCTTATCCCTGGCACAAACTATGCCCATACTAGCCTCTGAAACTCCTATAATAATGCAGTTGAAATAGGCCTCTCATGATTGGTTGAAAGTTTCAACTCATTATCATATATCTGCATGGCAATTCTCTTTATAAACAGCAGCCATTTAGCTTTTCACTCTAGTGCTATAGCCAACCTGTGCTATCCACCTCTCACCATAACAGGCTGCCCTCAGCAAAACTATTCTCCCTGACTCTATGGCAATGTGCAACGTTGAATTTACTAGTGCTGGTTTGTACTGTAGGGACTTCACTTCTAGGAATACTACACACATTTTCCCTGGGTTCCTTTGGAAGAATTGTTTCCCGAGCTATGATTTAAATGCGAATAATTTATAACCATCCTTTTTCCAACTGGACTAGCTGTTTGACCTTAGACTCGGAAGAGTCTATGATTTGACAAAAATTCCTAGCCACCATATGAACTACAAATTTAACATGAGAACTATGGGTATTCTGTTTTGTTACCACACTGGTTTTAATTAAATAGTTTTAATTACCTTTTCCTTTTCCACATTTCCAAGTGGTAGAAAATGCTAAACTCTTCAGTGTTTCAAAAGGTACATGGATAAAAATATCTGAAATTGGTGATATTATATTAAAATGTAATGAATTAGTAATTGCAATCCAAAATGATCTTTGCTCAGCTTATCATTATAACAACTAATGACATGATAACTAAATGCATTTAACCGAATTCAATTATAAAAACTTAAAATATGAACATAATAATTAATATAGTGCAGTTCATATTCACTTTGAGTCATATTATTATAATTATTCACGGTATACATACATGTGACATGACAACACCCTAAAAATGCCAACCTGTCATTATATTATGATCAATAGTTTATCAAGTTTCCAGATCAACCTGTAACCCGTGTGTGTCCAGCATTTAAGGAGTCTAAGAAGCAAGGAAGCTTCCTTCCTGCCAAATTAAAAATCTTCATAACAACTTCAATATAAAGCTGTACATGCATACAAGCTTGCAGTGTACTCACATTGCAAGCACACAATATATTATAGCTCATCAAATCTAATTATTCTTCCTCAGGTACAGCTACATTTCGTCATGACCTTTTTGTCGTAATGAATTCGCTCTGGCTAAATACTGTACTCACTCATAAACACACACCATATTATAACACTTTACAAGAAGAAGTAAAAGAGATAGAGAGAGAGACACAGTGGAGTAATAAATGCAAGCATGCATGTAGTGCGTTGACAGCCAGGCGATGGAATCGAGAGTTTTGTGTGTTGAGAAGATGTTACTGTGGGGCATTATGGAAATAAAATATTACCGCGGTGCATAGCATCCATAGGAGAATTGAGAAAAAGGTTTTTTTTATATATGTGTGGACGGCAGGACGGCTTAGATTCAATCATGTCACGTAATATCAACGGAGCAAGCCGAATCACACCTGTAGTAGTAATTATTACTAAAGGGGTAGGAAATATAGTGCAGGCTAGCCACCAAAAGTGAGCTAGGCAGCGGAGTCAAGGCAAAGTCTGATGTTAAGACAATGAAGGGTCCTGTCATTAACTATTGATTGTGAGGAGAGATTTGGGAAAGAAAATGGCTGCAGGAAATCTGTTCAACATCTTGTATACAACATTCCATATCAAAGTAAATATATAGGGTATGCCATGCTCATGCCTCCCACTCGCTATCTCTCAATGTTTGCTGAAAGTGAAAAAGATTCCAACTTTTGAGAATTATAGCTCTCACAAAGTTTACAAATACTCCTACCATGAAACTTGGCTGGTGAATTTAAATTTGCAAAGTTTTGGAATTGCAAATTCTGCTCAAATATATTCCCACATGCGGTTCCCCAAAAATTGAAATATATATATATAATGTGAATTTGCATTGTTGTTCTTTTGTTTTGCCTTACATTATTGTACATACCCACCCAAAACAAAATTCTTTGGAAGAGTAAACCCAATTTAATTCTTCCAGTTCCAAGCACTTTGGAGGGATATTGGCATGAATCATGATGTCTGTCTTAAAAATAAAATCTGATCTTGTCCTCATAAAGAATGGAATGAAAATTTCAAGAGATTGCCCTGCCTTAATCTAAAATGATCCTACCACTATCCATTCCATTGTAGGCATATACCTGTTCAGTTCATTAGCTACATATTTTAATACAACAGCATAATTTACATTTTTCAAATTGAATCGAACCGCTTTTGAACCTACATTTTACACTTTTAAACAAAGGATGCCTTAAATACCCAAATTCCTGTAATTAGCTCTGCAAACCTTATAAATGTCTGGATATCAAGTTCATCAATTAACCACAACCCTTAGACTTTATAAAAGAATGATTCATAATTTGCCTAATCCTGTAACAGGGATTTTGCTGAAATTTTAAGAATCTGAACTCTGTATAAACTAAGTGTCTTAGACTACATATAATTTCACCTAAAATTGGTTTGAGTCATTGAAACAGACAAGACACTTCAAGTTGGTGATTATATGTGACATGGTGGAATATTGTAACAAAAAATGTATGACCATTAGTCATCAAGCTGCATGTACATTGATTGCAAGTAATGCAAATTACAGACTTGATTTTCTACAAACACAAGTTGTCCTAATGAGATTATAAAATGCATTATAATATCTACAAGAATACTGACCAGTTGGTTTTCAGGTTTCTATGTAAAACATAGTTCTTATGGGAGTCTACATGACGTTTTTGTTGACGTTTGAAAATTTCAAATTTTTCTAAACAATGATGAAGTTTTGAGTAGAAATATAAAAGCAAAAATATAATGGTACCGTTACAATACCCCTGCCAAAAATATTTTTTATTTCTGGCAAAATTATATAAAAAAAAAAGCAGGATGTATACACAACTATACATGTACTGGACCAATTCATCAAGTACATTACGTATATATCCAGCTTATAGTTATACCTGGACAAAATGTCTCTAGTTTCACCACAATATAGGCCTACATTGCTGGATGTGGTTTCACATAAATTTTATTAATATTTTAGGTTTCAATAGAAGGGCCTACATTTTCACACTGCAACAAACAGGGGTGCGGGGTTGCATAGATTTTCGAAAAAGGGAGCAGCATTTGGGGCAGTGGTTGGAATCCCTGATTGAGGACCAAGTCAGATGGCAGATAGAGCAACAATTTGCATAGCAGTGCAGCCAAATATATTGACAAATTGTTTTTAAAAGCATAAAACAAAACTTTTCACCCAAAATTTAATATTTTAAATTATCAATTTGGAGACAAATTTTGGATGAACGGATAAATTTCATGACAGGGATTCGCCCAATTTTTGCCGGATAGGGGACCCTGAGCCCACCACCCCCACCCACCCACACACACACTTGCATTGTATATCAAACTAAGGCCTACAATCTGAGTTTGGCCTACTACCAGCAGAACATGCAATGGTTATCTAGGCACCACCAAGCCACTGACATACCATCACATCACTACAGCTGCGCAATAACACAGTACTATGGCAAATTGAGAATCCTTATAATTTCTTATAAAAGGCAAAAATGTAATTTTCTTTTTAATTAAAACCAAAAATCACTGTTCAATTACATTATCTCGGATAACCCCGCACCATATGGAAAACGGTAGGACTCGGGCACCACTAAAAAAATCAGTGGGCTCCACAGCACCATTCATGACCACTATGCAGTATACTTGCATTGCCATACACACAACAATAATCACATGCCATCGTAGCCGAAATATTCTGACAATCCATGTTCTGTTGCGAATAACCAAAATAACGTACCTCCATCAATTTTATGCGATTTGGCACGTGCATCACTTCAGTAGACCCTACTACTTCCAAAACAGTACTGGGGCATATAGGCATTGGCACCACTGCACTACCAAGTACCAACACCACTAGTACACAACACAGGCTACACACAGTATACATGGGCACCATGCACAACCAATGCACCAACCACACACCCAGCCAAAACTAAACTAAAACTAACCCAAATATGTGTTGGAAAAACAACACCAATGCTACACCAAGGACAAAGAATAACATGTAATGACTATGATATCATACAGGGTCATTAATGAATTTACTAAAGACAAAGGAATCTGCTAAAATGTTTAAGAAATCACCAAAGTGACCAATGGATAAAATAGTAAACAAAACAAGCCATAGTGAAAGTTTGATAGATCTAGGATATTTATTTGAGAAAAGAATCACAAATTTACCCCATGTAAGTGTTACAGTAAATGTTAGCCATTGGGCAATGATATACTCCACGCCCTAATGTAAAACGACCTTTCATATTTAACAAGTCGGACGGTAATATATTAAGACGATTCGATCCATGATTGTAAGAAAATAAGTAAGAAATTGCACCCAAAACTCGAACCAAAATATCCGCTAGAGTTTCGTGGATTGCAACACGTGTGTCCCCATAACATGAACGACCGAAATAGGGTTGATATCAACCCTCAAAACTACCCCTACCCGGCGAAAGAAAAATCTTAGTAAACCGAGTGATATGGATAATGGAGTCCGGGTGGTTGTTTTCCAATAAAAAGGAATGAGATATTATTTCCACCAGTGCGACATGTTGGAAGGTCATAAAGAAGCGACGGGAAAATGTGACGAATTACCCCGTTGATTAGAGCTACACATTACAAAACAAACCGGCAGAGTCTCTGCGGGACTTACCTCGATAAGTTAGCACGGGTACTGATCAAAAACTAGCAAGATTTACACTCCAAGAATGATCAAAAATGTTGCGATGATGCTGGATGAGAAACGACCACCATTTTTGTTTGCCCTTGTTGTTTCGTATAAATAGGTAAAAGGATAAATGAGGAGACTGTCAATTTATGCATGGGTCGGGCAACAGCAGCTGTGCGTAACATGATGGCTTAGCCCGCGGCACGCTGGGCACAATCAAACCTAAATATCACCGCTAATCACTGTTCAATTTCTACTCTCTTCACCCTAAATCTCAACCTACCAACACCAAAACAATATTCCTACAAGTTTTATCTACCCCTATGTCAACTTATTTGGGATAATTCCATGAAATTATTGGGATACGAGTCGGCTAAAAAAAATGTCACTCGCACGACTTGTCAACGGTCATTCGTAAACATAACATGGGAGATAATAAAGTAGTATTTCTTTCACCTGATATGCACAAATAAATCGCTCAAATTAGCACCGAAAATGGGGGCAAACGGGGTCATAACTGGCCCAACTGGTCCTCAGAATGTTCCTAAAAATCATGGTAATAATATCATGTACCACTCTGATTTTAAAAGGGTGACAATCGGACGAGACAAAGCGGGGAGATGTATGTAGAGCGGATGCGATCCATTTGGGGGCATTTTGGAACAAAGTAAAAATCCACACGCTACACTCATACAACATAACAAAAAAACTCATATGGGTTGTACAAATTGGACTCAAAATAGACACATTTAAAAGGGTGATAAACCCAAGTTACTTACCCCACTATATATCCCAAGTCCCCAGTTAGCCCAGCTATGCTTTATGAGCAAAATATTCGCCAAAACACCACGGTTAAAATCCAGGTAATTCACGGAGTATCAAGAATGGTGAAGATTTCAGGATTTGGGGAAGGTGAATTAAAGGCTGAGCGCATGTGGTTTGTTAGCACTGACGTCACGCCTTCGCCTTGTAAAACAATACCAAATGCTGGGCGATCAAAAGATACAAGGTTTATGATCTCGGGTCAGAATTGCACTCTCTTCACTTTTTAGCATTTTTATACTCTTTACAGGCAATTATCATAGGCATGTTTCATATGAAATTAATCCTGAGATTCTAACGGTTAAAAAAAAAAAAAAATGAACGCATTTGGTGCTTTCGTTAGAAAAGTATGGCGATGTAAAAACTGGGTTTGGGGCAAGTCAAGTCGTAAGTGAGCGTGTGTTTTTCTGTGTGTGTATTTTAATCAATAGGGCAGATGATTGATGGCTGAGTTGTCAAATTAGGGCGAATAAAAACTGTTATCTTCTTCATTATACAATTTTTATTTTCCATAACAATTTTTACTATTTTATCATCCATATATTTCCAAAAAAAATTTCAAAGATCCGTGAGTATTATAACGATACATAACAGGTATGCGTCACATGAAATGTAGGGTATATGAAATGTGTGTATTTATATGACAGAGTTCAGAGCGGTCAGTCGGATCATTTTGGGCACGGGGGCGATTTAGGGACCAATAGCTTTTCATGTCAGTTGTATGCAAATTGATTATTGAAAAAGTCTGGGTTTCCTTTGTCTGTCTATAACATTGACATAGTTGAAGGGGGACAAAGAAAAAGTTAGAGCTTCATAGAATCAATGAAAATTTTGTATCTTAGTCGTGCAGTGCAGTGAGTGGGGAAATTGAGGAAAATTTAAATCACCAAGCTTTTACTTTTTTCACTGAGAATAGAATCGCGCTGGATAGAGCCCCGGGGGGGCACTCACATGTTAAGGTGGTACGGGTATGTGCGGCGGTCAAGGGTCCCTTTTTCAGGCTCTCCGGCAGTTCCTTAAGCCCCACATTTGGATCTGCTCCAGTTCTTTGAGCCTCAAAGTCTGACAATTGGAGCTCTTTAAGCTCAAATTTGGAAAAAATTGAGAATTTTTAGCTCAACAGCCTATAATTTGGCCCTAATTTCAGTTCTTCAAGCCCCTATTTTGCCCGAAAATCAGTTCTTAGTTCCCAAAATTCGGCGCTCCGCGCCGCACACCCCTACCAAAATTTAAGTTGAGTGCCCCCCCCCCCGGGGATAGAGCAAGAGGAGAAATCAAGATGGGTAGCTTGGAAGCCGCTCGCTTCCAGCTCAGTGCAATTATCAAAATGAATATTAATGTTATCAAGCCGCGCTAGCTAGCGTGATAAATCGCTTGTATTTTAATATTCAAATTTACTAAATACAGGAAAAGACAAACAATTGTGCAGTTCTGTTCTGGTGCACAGATATTTTATGTCGATATTCAATTTCCCTATTTGATATGATGTTGGTAATGGTATGGAAAATATGGTGTTCTTGTTGCGATTTTGCATTTATTCCAGTATTTTCATATTTCCAAATTATTTTTGTTGCTTTCATTTTTCTTCATATTCTGGAATGTGCTGAAAAACTAAAGTGTAGTATACGGCCACCGCAAAAAATAATTACATTATCAATAGTAGGCCTAGGCCTATTCTACAAAAAAAAAAAAAAAAATACTGAAATATTTTAAACAACATGCATGGGTAACCTGTTTTTACAATTGTCTGGCTCTTTGGTTCACAATTTGAATTTTCAATGTTGTTTTAGCTCATATCCTTTGATGTTTATGTCGAAATAACACAAAATTTGCTAAGATCTGTGAATTTCCCTTTAAACAACTTGTCATTATATGTTCCGGTAAGTGACAATTTTTCAAGTTCCCTTATAATTTAATTAAATGATTAATTAATTGATCAATAATCGACTGGTTTCATTCATTCATTCATTCATTCATCATTTCATTCATTCATTCATCCGCCCCTCCTTTCAGTTCATTTATTCATTCATTAATTCAACAATTCATTCATTCATTTATTATAATTATTAGTAATTGCAAACATAATAAAGCTATTATCATAAATAAGGGGCTGGCATTTTCTTCGGGGGGGTCCCAAATACACTGGGGTTATCAGGGTCGGATCCAGGAATTTTTGATAAAGGGGGCGCCTTTTGGTCGACGACGAAAAAATGTGTTAAAGGGGGTTACCCCCTCGAAAACTCAACGGTTTTGGCCCATTGTTTGCTGTTCATGGCCGAATTTGTTCTCTTTTTTTTAAATTTCTTACAATTTTTGTATTTTTAAGTTACCGGCGCCCTTTGCTAGTCAAAAAATAGAGGGGGCGCGCGCCGGCTGCGCCCCCCCCCCCTAAATCCGCCCCTGGTTATAAAGTTTTGGAAAGAAAAATAGGGGGTCATAAAATTTTTGATGACCAAAATGTAGGGAGTTACAAGATGACCACAGATAGTGTGTTTATTTTATTCAAAAACACAGCAAAAAGACCAACCAATACAATTTTAGCCTGTTAACACTCTAAATTACAAGGATTTAAAAATAAATCCGTAAGGATTGTAATTAGGGACCAGTCAATTTTAGATTTAAAATTAATCTTTAATTTCAAAGATCTAATTTTAAATCTGTAAGATTTAATTTTAAATCTAATACTTGATTGGTCCCTAATCTCAATCCTTTATGATTTATTTTAAATCCTTGAAATTTAGAGTGTAGGAGGTACACTTTTTGTTGCCGAAATAGGGGAGGGGTCGCAATTTTATTGACGCCAACTTTTTGTAAATTTGGGGCCCTTCCGAAGCAAAAAAAGCACAGGTTTTGAAGGGGGGGGGGGGGCTATTACGGCTTGTTTCACTCGCCCAACTTTTGCAGCAATTAAAATGTGTTTCTTTTTTCTTTTATTTTGTTTGTTTGTTTGTTTTGTGTTTTTTAGTAGGGTCACTGCATGGCACTAAATGACTGAGCGCCAGAAATAGCATTTTGACGCCTCTGAATATTGCGGAATATAATAACGAAACATACTAAAAAAACGTTAAAACACAAGACCCCCCCACCAAAAAAACCCCAAAACAACACAACATAATCCAAAATATCACAAAATAACGAGAAATAACACAACATTTCATAAAACATTTTAAAATAACCCAAAATTTTAGGAAATAGGCCTATTCTAAAATATTATGCAATTACTTGATTCTTTTTTTTTTAAATAATGCAACTTGATAATTTTTTTAATTACTTTGCATTATTGATCAAGTGACATGGAGCCTCCCATAGTGCCCAGGACCACTATAGTGTCACCCATTGGCGGATTTTGAATGGGGAGAGGGGGAAGGAAAATTTTACAGGGGGGAAAACGCCCATCTCGTGCCATTTTTGTGCTTTGTGAACATTGGACATTATCTGGGGGCGACATCATGTGTGAAAACCAATATCGGAACCAATATACCTGAGTATACCTGAATGTTTGTAGGCCCAGTCCAAGTCGCGAAATCCCAAAAAGGATACTTTTTTTTAATTGAAACATTTTCGAAATACTAAAAAGGGGTATTTTTTTAATCCTGCTCTGTTCATTAGAAGAACTCGTAATTTAAATCTTGGTTTTAAATAGGGGTAAGCATGACATTGAAGTCAATTTTTAATTTCTTACAGATCAGAACGTCTAAACCTTTTTTGTTTTAAAAGGGGATAAGCCCCGCCTCCCAAATGCGCGATTTTTCAGCCATCACAATATCGGTTTCATCAGTCCGAAGGTCTTGCAAGTTGCAATTCGTGGATGGATACTTTTATTCCAATTTTTCTCAAATGGACGAATAGTACAATTATTTTTATAGCATCATGTGATATAATTATTCTAAGGCATCGCCCCCCCATATGTAATGCATGCATGTGACGTGAGGATGAATATTGTTTGGCCGAAAAATCGCGGATTTGGGCGGGTGGGCTTTTTTTTTGTAAGATCACTGTGAGATCACAATTTAACCCCTTTTTAAACAAAAATTGACTTCAGTATTCAAAATATACCCCCTTTTTAATAGTATCCTTTGTAAAACTGCAATAGGCTTAACTTTATGACATTTTATTTGCACAGCACATAGGCCTACCTAATATCACTTCTTGGAATCGTATCAGTCCTTTAACATTTTCTCAGTTCATAAAAGGTCTATAGTTTGATCAGTAGAGGATATCTCTGTAGCTCTGTTGTCAGTCTCAGGGGTGTGAGAGGCCACAGACGAAAAACGAGGAAAATCACTAAAAACAGCGTAAAATCAGGGTAAAAACGCCAAATATGGGCTGAAAATAAAAGAAAAACACGTAAATTTTGGCAACAAAAAAAGAGGAAATCAGCTGAAAAGAGGAATTCTCACATGAGACTAGTGAACCAACTAGTTGGTTTACTTGTTCAAGTTGAATAATGAGCGAATCAATGAAAAGAAACCCTTTATGAACTGAGAAAATGTTAAAGGACTGTTAGTTACAATTCCAAGAAGTGCTACTTAGTACTTAGGTAGGCCTAGGGCCCAGCAAACACAAAACGTTTTACAGAAAACGTAAACTAAAAACTTTTTTTTTAACCCGGTGTTATTAAAAGGTATAAAAACGTTTTAATAACATTAAAAAAATGTTTTAAAAACTTGAATTGATGCAAAACATTCTAAACAGAGTGTAATTTAAGTGTGTACAAAATATTTTGCAATAATGTTAGCCCAAAATATTTTACAATAACGTTTTAAAAACGTTTTCATGAATCATGACCTTTATATAACTATTCAGTAAAATGCTTTTGATCCATGCTTTTGATCGTAGGGGAAAGGGTTACCGCCCCCATTTTTAGAGTACGAGTATTCTGAAGGGAGGGCGCTATGGCACATTTTCTTTAACTAGTAACAAACGCAGGGCGCATGCGCGAGCCGGGAAGTTCAAGCTTGCTGTAGGCTCGGTCCCTACATTATGTACACACATACTCACCGTATATGACACGTTTGCAACGCCCCGACTCAGGTGTCAATTTGTGGATTAAAAAATTAAATTAAATATCTTTTTTTCTATATGTCCGTTTCTCCGTCTCCCGGGGAATTGACTTGAAAACACTATGAGGCTTACTCAGTTAATTTTTGAGGACAAAAATTGTGAAATTGGTGGTGTACGGGAATTTTGTTATGGCTAAGTTTTAGGCCAAAAAATATGATTTTTTCTAAATTTTTTTGACCGAAAATTCGACCCTTTCTCGCTTATCTAATGAATTTTCAACTTTTTTTTGACATATGTGGTAGATATGACTTTGGTGTTTATATTTCCTGAAGTAATTGTTGTAATTTTGCTTAGTTTTATAAAAAGAAGTGATTTTCTGCATGGAGTTGTTTTGATATTCGGCTTTGTTTACGTTTCAAAACCAAAACTGAATTTCCTGGCTCGCGCATGCGCTGTGCGTTTGTTACTAGTTAACATTTTCTTGCTTACTTATTATATTAGCAGGGCACATAATTTGAAGGATTTTGGGTAACATTCAGCTTCGGAGTTGGACATGGATGATGGACGTACATTTCTTAAATTTAATCTACCGGTATATAAATTTTCATTTCACTCAACTGATAGCTCTTAAAAGTGAACCAAGGGGCGACAAAGAAAATGGCTAGAAAATAGCTAGAACAGGACCCATTTGACCAACCAAATAAGGGGTGGTGCAATAATTGTGTGCAGGGTGGTACTAAAGGGCTAGGGGAGGGAAAAAGATTTTTGGCAGCCCAAAAAGGGAAGAGGGAGAAATTTTGGCAGGTTAAAAGGGAGGGGACAAGGGATTTTTGACAAGTTTTAAAAGGCGGGGGAAGCGATTTTTGGCATAGATGTTATGGGCACCGTTTTTATAATATGCCCCATGTTTAAAAGGTGGAGGAAAACATGAAGCCAAAACGTGCGCGTGCAAAATGTGCTGCTCGCTGCACTCGCATTAAGGTCTATAATAGAGGCCTTGCATTCTTTTATCGATTGGCTCCAAACAAAGGATTTGAACCGGTGTCCTTCACCGTAGTTATGGCGGAGTGCAGTCCATTCAATCAAATGTTGTCATCAACCTATTCGATCGTAGTGCAGGGTTATATGAGCGAGACGAACTGTCACGGTAGATTGCAATCATGCTTTTGTTGAATGCATTTGAGTAGTCCGCCATATTTACGGGATGATACGTCACATGCAAGGCCTCTATAAATAAGGCAATTCAATTTTCAAGGTTTTAAATTTGGGTTCCCAAAAATCTTGCATGTGTATAGGGCAAATATATTTGGAGGGGGGTGGAGGGAGGAGGTGGTGGCAGACCATTTTGAGCGGCGAGGGTACACATAATTAATAATTATTACACCACCCCTAACTCAAAGTTAAATTTACATGAATGCACGACTCCAATTTATGTTCATGACCGTAAGAAATTGTGCCCCCTCCCTCCCCCATGCTGGCCACCCTGCCTGATATTCAAAATAACATTTTCATGCCTTATTTTTGTACTTTTTGGCCAATTTTGACCATTTTGGACCAAATAAAAAGGTAAAAAAGTGAAAGAAACCCCATGGTATTTTGGCAGTTTAATCGTAAGAGTTCTATGGAGGACTTTAAGGGGCTGTGCAATAATTATGAGCCCTGGGGTAGGGTATAATTGGGGGGGGGGATATTTGGCGAGCCGAAAGGGGAAGCAAGCAATTTTAGGCAAGCCGAGAAGGGGGGGCAAGCGATTTTGGCACACATTCATGGGGCACATTTTAAATAATTTTAAATAAAACGCTCTCTAGAAAGGCTTGAAGAAAACATTACGGAAACGCTTTAATATGCACATTTCCCTGCTTGCTGCGCTTGCAACATGTATATAGATTTTAAGGTTTGTAAATTGGGATCCCAAAAATTTGGCATGCGCAAGGTGGGGGTGGGGGGCAAGCGATTTTTGGCGGGCCGGGGGGGGCAAGCGATGCCTCAAACATTCAAAATCAGTGTAATTTGGGGCTATTCTTGCCATTGATTTCACCCTGCAACAAAATTAATGTCTTTGATATAAAATTGGATCGATTGGGATCGAGGTATGAGTGTTAAAATAGGGGACGAGACGTAGTCCCATATTTTCACACACTTGGATTCATCAAAACATGCTAGGAATTGAGCTTTGTCCAGGACAGGTGGCTAGCTTAGACACAGACCTATAAGTAGGTATGTCACAGTGGCTGCACAATAATTCTGCCACACTGTGCACGCAAGCATAACAGTGAATTGAAAAGCGCGCGCTTCAAAGTTGACCAATTTTAGAAAACATCTATGTCAAAAATGAATTTCCTCATATGCTTCATTTATCCAAATTGTTTGAATTTTTAATATATGGTGTGTGAAGACTTTCCGAGGCTACCATCGGGTCCGCAAAAATTAAATATTGTTTTGTTTAAGAGCTACTGCCTGTTTTTATGGATTTTTGAAGATCGCTCATAAATCAGTAAATATAGGCCTATTGAAATAAAGGGACCTACCACCATTTAGCTGAAATATTAATCTTTCTTAGCATGTAAATTATTTCCGTCGACAACGAATGAAACACTTGCCTTGCCTTGAGTAAAACTAATTAAAAACAAAACATTATCAAAGAAATTTTAGGGAGTAATTTTCCAAACCACAATAGCTCTAAGCCATTGTGTGTGTCCAAGGCCATACTATTTTTGTATACGCGATACAGTAGAATGGATGTTCCTTTTACCATTTGTCTTCCCATGTTAATCCAGATAAAAAAATGTTAATTTAAAGTCTCATTGCAAATTAATTTTATTTTTACTTTTCGGATTTAACTTTGAGCAATGGTGACACATACCATGTTTACAGAAAAAATGAAAATTCTATTCCAGACATCGTCAAAATGTCAAACTTTGTATTTTTTGTATTATATTTAAGTAATTAACTGCAGTTTCTTTATTCAACATCATAACAGGTTCATACTTGACAAATTTATGGTGAATGAATAGACTTTCATTAAATATTGAAAAACCCAAAATTACTCATGCCTAATTTACATAATAATATCATGAATACATAATTAGCTGTAATTAGCTAATTTGCATAATTAATTACTTTTTGTGTATTTTTTGTTATCAATTGAAATAACTTTGTATACATATGTGTGCAAAAAAACCCGCACCCTGATATCATGTACGGTTTTCTATTGGCATCAATTTTGCATATTAATTAGCTGAACTTGGTAATTTTTTCACCTTTAATTTGTCTGCAGATTGGCTGAAATAGCTTAAATAGTATATTTGGTTAATTTATTATAATTATTCAATGATAGATTTTAAAATTTTGTTTTCTTTAACGAAGTACGGAAAGATAGGCATTTAACCTGTGATACTTAAATTAATGCTGCTTTTTCAAGCAAGGGTCCAAATAAACCTTCAAAATCTCGAAATGTGCTAATTTTGTCATTATAGCCATTTGTGGCAGGTTTTACTTCCATTTATGAGCATCTTAAAATTGACACTACATCACAATGCATTGACCGATTTCAATTCCGTTTTTTGATTTTTGATACTTTAATAAAGCTCATTCATGTAGAAACATTAAATAATGTGTTTCTGCTGCGCTTATTTTTGGGGTGATATGCCTACTATAAGTTCAAAGTGTTTGTAATGCAGTATATAAAAGCCTATATTCTTTGACAATCACAATCAAAACACAACTCCATTTATTTTGTCTAATGATACACATTTATTTATTAACATTATAATTTTTATCAAATATAATCTAATATTTAAACCCATAAGACCCATCTTTTGTAAGTACATTTGGATTCAGATATTAAACTCAGGTGACCTGTTCGAATGAATTGTATATCAGCCTTGAATTCTGCAGGTTCTTAGTCCAACTCCTGGATGGTCAACCACTAATTGACATAAATTAATATGATGATTTGGGTTATGGATACCAACGTTTGTAAAGTACTTTTTGTGGGACATGGAAGCACATCATACATATCAAATTACATTCTCAATACGAGCAATGTTCTTCTGATATCAAATAATTTTGATATTTTTTTAATTCGCGATATAATACAAATTTTATGACAAATTATTAAAATTTAACATTTTTTAAATATTTGATATTTAACAGTCCTCTAAGTAAACTTTATAAATCTAATGATATGTACTTAAAGTGTATGTGGCTGGGATGACAAGCCGACCATCAATTGAAAATTTTGACCTTTCATGTTGAAGATATACATTATACATTTTTCTCCCCCAAAACCCTAAATTGTTTGGTGTTTTGGGAAAAAATCTTTATCTCGATACGTAAGGTCAAAATTTTCATAAGATGGCCGGATTTCATCCCAGCTACATACACTTTAAGTTCATATCATTAGATTTATACAATTTACTTTGTGGACTGTTAAATTTCAAAAATATCAATTTTTATTCATTTGCCATAAAATTTGTTCCTCTTATTCAAAATGCAATTCAACATGTCTGATGTGCTCTCAAGTCCCACAAAAATATGTGACAAGTCTTGCCTTCCATTATAGGGGCTGTATAGATTTCGACTGGAATACCCCATTTTGTAATGGTCAATTTCTTCATTGTTAGCAAAATGAGGAAAATGTTGCCAAAATTGTTTTAGAGTTATGAGCTGATTTTATCATTCAAGACTATTGCCTTAAATTTTATTTAAAATAATAATAATAATAAAATAATAATAACCCATGCTTATACAGTCCAACCTCTCTTATCCACCTCTTTTATATGGATCTCTCTGTTATCCAGCTGTGAAATCTTCACAGGAACAGTGGCGTAGCATCATATGGGCACGGGGGCACATTTAAAAATCTCATAGGAAAATTGCCAAAAAACCGCTTGTGCCCAATCTGACCCGGTGCCACCCAATCATGGCGGTGCCCCCCCAATGTGATGACCCACGCTATGCCACTGCATGCTCTGAATGCTTAGAATGACATATCTATATTGCATTAAGTGCTCTCTAATGCCATCTTTTAGTGTTTATTACCCCATGTTAAAACAATCTTTTGTTGTCACAACTTCAGTACTTGGGACAGTCAATGCAGAATTACATATAATTCACTTATCCGGACAAAGCTTTGTCCCATCATGGCCGCATAAAAGAGGTTGCACTGTATAGCGCTTTACACCGAAGTCCCTAAGCGCATAAACAAAGATGCAAAAACATAACAACAAAACATTAGCATACAATTTTAAATAAATAAGTTTTCAGAGATGTTTTTAAATGAACAGTCTGAGAGTTTTTCACATGTAATGGTAAACTGTTCCAGAGTTCAGTGGCAGTAATAGAAAATGAGCGATGACCATACCGAGTAGAAGATGATGACCTACTAGTTGGGTGAAATTGTGTTGAAGATCGAAGACTATAAATACCAGATGTTTTCTACTAGACTACACAAAATTCAAATAACTCATATTTTGTAAGGCATAAATTTTGTTAGTAAAAGCTGATAACCTAGGTATCTATACTATTTTGGACGTAATTGGATATGCTAATGAGTGCAATTGGTGCATGTTTAATTTTTGAGCCCTGTATAACCCTATGGGTTCATTTCTTTTTTTGGATTCAGCAAGTCTAAATTAGTAAAGACACCTAGGTAATCAACCTGTCTTTAGAACATGATTACTTCCTGTTTTATTTATATCTTTTTATACTGTTTAAATTACTTCCTCAGATTTCATTTCTAAAGTCTGCACAAAAAGAAACTCAGCTGTTACAAACACGCCTATAGCTTCAGAAATAATAATTGTTTTCACATTATTTCAACATAAAAAGAAGGATGGTTTAATTACGTGCATTTTGATACCCAATTTGTCCAATTTTGTTCAATATTAACAATACAGCAGTGTTTTGGAAGAAAAATAGCTGAATTTAAAAGTTGCAGCTATTTTGTATTGATTTTGAAGTAAGCGTGAAGATAATGACGGGCTTTACGTGCTACCGTGCTGGCATAATAACCATTGATCGCTGTAAACTGCAACTTTTAAATTCGGGTATTTTTCTTTAAAAACACTACTGTGTTGTTAATATTGAACAACATTTGACAAATGTGGTCTCAAAATGTGTGTAAATAATTCATCCTTCCCTCTATGTTGAAATATTGTGAAAACAATTATTAGTTTTGAAGCTATAGTCGTGTTTATAACAGCTGAGTTTCTTTTTGTGCAGACTTTATTTAAATTGTTGAAGAAAAAATGAGATGCAATGGAAATGCAATGGCAACTTACACATATTTCTTATTTTCAGTTTTAGCTTCATTTTATTATACAAGACAGGTGAGTTGTGAGTTTAACATGGAATAAAATAACTTGCTTGTAACAGTGTTATGAACTATTCAAGTACTCCCCCTCCCCTCCCCTCCCAGAGAATGAGGGGCCCTCCCCACCCAGAGAATAAGGGGCCCTCCCCACCCAGAGAATAAGGGGCCCTCCCCACCCAGAGAATGAGGGAAAATGATGGGACACATAATTATGCATGTTATATATACAAAACGATGCATGCCCATAACCCTGCAGTACACCAACTGGCTAATCCCTGTAGCAACTAAACATTGATATAAATTATATATATAACATTTATCTAATTTACACGAAATAAAATATTTTCAAAAAATAAAGTGTCCCTTTACAGTTACTATAATACAAAGTTAAATATACTCATTTGTATTTAGTTTTTTGAAAAGTACAAAGATTTACAATATTAAAACTACAAAACACAGAATAGTATTATTACACAGTAAATGTGTATAGTACTAAAAGAGTTTTTTTTTTATAAATACCACAACTTAAAGCCATAATGCTCAATTTCTGTCAAAATTTAATTTTGTTCTTCTTAACCAGATTAACCAGATGAATTGAATATTAACATCAAAATTACCACGTCATACAAACACAGCAAATTTGGTTGATTCCATTTAGTTGAAAGTTGGGACATGTGTAAATATTACAAACATGCCATAAAATAAAGCAATTTCATATTATAAGATCGTACATTATGGCTTATAAGTAGAACCCAATGTTGTTCATTATTCTCAGCCTCAGTTCCTTTTAAATCTTGAAGAACAAAACTTGTTCACAATGCTCAGCCTCAGTTCCAATCAATTCATACAATGTTTGTACTAATATACTTTGTTTCATATCGAGTTTTGAAGTATGTCAGTGGTTTTCCATGTTAGTGCCACAAGCAGGCAGCATAAATGCCTTAAAGCATGTGATTAGGTTAGCAAGAGTGATTCAATGCTGCAACCATCAATACGCACCTATGTCAACACTAAACTTGAGATGAAACAAAGTATAGTATAATTAAAGACCGAGATAAAAAGAATTTATCGCGTCTGATGTCACTGTCAATTATGATCCTTGATTGATTAACACAGGTTAATCAGCGTGTAAAAGGAAGACCGATCTATCTGGTGCTGATCGGAGAAAAGGAATCTAGCAGCAAATGGCGAAAAATTACGTACTTTTACAAGGCAAAAAGCAGCTTTTCTAGGCATTGTGGACATGGTGCCTTCGGTTAAGAAAGTTTCCTACTATAAAGACTTAACTTTTGAGATGGTTTGCATGTCGAAAGGTACAAAATTAACAATAAGGCGCCCGGTTATAAATCCGCGTTCTGCAAGTCATCATCACGACACTTGTAAACAAACCGTGCTCGAGTTTGATTGACAGATGACGTCAGGCGCGATAAGTTCTCTTTATCTTTGTCTTTCATTATAGTACCGTATTCATTCCATTCATTTTTGGCAAAAACAGCATGAGATATGGCCTAAAACAGCATGAAGAAACATGCTGTGGAGGTAAAAATCATTATGAAATTTGCATTTTGATGTGATAATTTATCAATATTTCTAATAAAGATCCATATTTATAAATGGAATACCCACTCTACATCATCATTATTATGGGTATTTAGTGGAGAGTTTATGTCATACTGTATGACCATAACTTTACTTGGATGGGCACTTAGTAATGTCTTGTTTTGCAAGATGAAAAGTCACCGGATGAGTGCTTATAGGGTTAAGGAATGAATAAGGTACATACTTCATTTGGGGAAATCGCCCACACATAATTCTTCTTAATAATCTATTATTTCACCATGCTAACATAAGGCTTAAAAAAAAGTTGACTTGCCCTTATCGACCGACCCAAAAGTCTGAAAAAACACGGTCACTGTTGGTTTCTTTTTTAAATTTGACTACAATGTTTGTTTGTTTTCTAATTTGACTACAAGGGAATGTCATATTTTGGTTTATACTATTCAAAATATGTTTTTATATATGGTAAACTGCTGTATAAATGTATAAAATCGTCAATTACTCACAAATTCAGACTCAATTTCTGCATTTGTTTTGTTAATTTTGGCAGAGTAAACATACACTCTAACTTTAACAGGGAAATGTGGGGATGTAAATTGTGATCCGTCGCGTTTCTTTCATTGATTTGAATCACATTTTTCATAGTATTTTTCGATAAATATGCGGCTGAAAATGAGTACATTCGTAAAGCGCATACTCTTGGTCTATATTTCTCTGAAATTCTCTATTCAAAGTATTAGGCATCTCATCGTATTTTGCAGAAATTGCAAAAAAAAAACCATTAATTAAAAAATATATATAAATATTGACTGACTGACCCAGGTGTTGGTACCTAAAGGGCAAGAAAATTTTTTTAGCCTAATATGACATTGTATTTCTAATTTCTAATTTTGATCCAAAATTCTTATGGAATAGATTTGGTCACTAACAATTTATCACTTCTTTTGTGATAGAAAAGAATGTATCATTAATCACCATGGAAAAAATGAAGGAATTTTATACAATATATAATTCACGATAAAATTACTACAGCTTACTATAAACAAGTGTTATCTTATATTATTGTATATACAAAGTTATACATATGTGTACTAGCATCATAATTATAACAATAATATCATTATGAAATGAAACAGAATTGTGCGTGAGAGAGAGCGAGAGCGCGCACGTGAGAGAGAGACAGACAGAGACAGAAAGAAGAGAGATAAAGAGAGAGAGATAGAGAGAGGAAATTGTTCAAGAATTGAAACAAGAAAAAACAAACAAATTAAAAGCAAAAGAATTCATGTTACCATTTCTATTTTAAAGGAGAAATAATAGCTACATTTGTCCATACTTTATACCATTAAAGGGAACACTGGGTACCCATTATATGTGTTATACATGTACCGTATTGTCTGTAATAAACACTCCCTCTCTAATAAATCTTTCCCACCCCAAATTCAATTTCAATTTTAAAACATGCATTAGTCATGTCAGTGACGATTGCTAAATCGCTCTACAGGAGCACCATCAGGAATTTAAATCAGATTTTGACATTTTTCTCACTGAAAATTCACTTCTAATAAATGCCCCTTTTTGGAAAAATGCAATGAATCGGGGCATTTATTACATACAATACGGTGTATTAAACTAACAATCAAGATAACCTGTTTTCACTAACATCAATTTTGAGATGGAGTTGAAAGAAGTTTTGAGTCAGCTTCCTTTGTTTCATTGCCATCTACAACATGGTTAAGTATTTTATTAACCAAAAATTGTTTATTATTTATTAACCGAAAATCCAATTCCTTTGGATTATTCAGTGTATTGTAGCCTGTCACAAGAACAAGAACATTAAATGAAAAGTCACAAGGACCGATTTTGTCTGATTATATTATTCTATTGATATCTTAATGCCCATAAAATCCTCTTCTTCTATCCTATCTATCACCTTGGTAAGTCAGTGACATCAGTGTGCATTTCATTGGGCATAGCTTTAAATCATGTTTGTTCAAAGTGCTGACGTACACAAGCACTCTTTCAAAGAAGCCACATAGAATGGTGTGCAAAACAGCTGCCTTAATGGGTTGACATCACTGACATGCCAAGATGAAACATAGTATTATAGTTGAATACTTTCTCTTTTTGGCAGCACACTTTCAACGTAGGCAGTCTTCTCATATTTGGCAAGTGTTCAGTGAAATTGTAAATAAATATATGCAAGGGCATATACATCAATGGCACATATCGTCAGCCTGCTACGCTAATTGCCTAAGTCATTTTTTGTAATTTTGAGAACAAAGAAACATAATGTGGTTCAAGCATGCATCAGTTACGTAATTATCCTAATTATTTCGGATTATTTCATTTCATTTGTATCGTTATCATTTGCTTGAACCATATTTTGTACTTTGTTCTCAAATTTTTAAAAAATGACTTAGGCAATTAGTGTAGCAGGCTGACGGTATGCTCTCTAATCAAACCCTGGTATTAAAGAAGTGTTCTATAACATGTCTTTAAATATCATGATATCTACACTTTTATACTGGTGTGGCTTCAATTAAATCATGCCTTTCATTGATGGGATTACCCTGCTTAAAGAAAGTATAAATAATAAATAAAAAGATCAAACCCTGAATAAGTTCTATAACATGTCTTTGGATATCATGATATCTATACTTCAGGCTCAAAAATTCTGTGAGAATCTATTCTCGCAGAGATTCTCTTAAACTGATTTGCACAAATCGAAAGAGATTCTCACAGATTTTTTGAGCCTAGGGGACAATCTAAAAGAAGATTCTCGTAAAAATGTTGTTGCCAGAATCCATGAGAATTCTCCCAAAATAAAAACATAATTCTACCCCCTGCACTTGCATGCCAAGGTGTCTTCAATCAAACCAAGCCTTTCAAAAAGATCAAACCCTGATAGTAAAGAATAAATTTGGAAAGAGTATAGAAGACTATTGCTTTTCAGTAACAAGGTGATAAATAGTTGGATACAAGTAAATCACAAATGAGGCCGTGGCAAAGTAATTGTTCAGTTAGAGTTCCCCTCTGCTCAAAAAGTATAGTTGGTCAATTGCTATAATTTAATTATTTTTCCATCCACCTATATATTGTGCCCACTTACCGAAACCCCATACTCTCAAGTTACTTCCGGGAAAATGGCTGCAGCCTGCAACCAACAAAAATGCGGAGGTGGAGTTTGCTGCAAAATTGCAGTTTTATAGATTTTTTAGATTTTCGGAATATCTGCACCAATTAATAGTATCTCTACTGACTATAGAATCTACTCCCAGGGGCCTCAAAATATTTTAGGTCCAGGAGTCCGATTACGGTCAGTCGGAGAACCGTAACCAAACAATTAATTTTTTTGACACCGACCACATTGACTTCACATCAGGGGCCCATTTCATGTTAGTAATACAGCAAACATGTCGGTAATCAAGCATGTATACAGCAAACATGTTGGTAATGATATATACAGCAGAGATGTTGGCAATTAAGCATACAGCAAAACAGTTATTTTCACAATTTTAACCCCTAGTATTCCACCTATAGATTAAAAGACATCCCAGAGTTGTGACAACAAATAGGATATTTACATATTCATCACAATTTGGATGAACTTTTTAAGGTGCATCAATCAAAAACAAAGTATAAATATGTTACCCCCAACAAATACAAGTCGAGTGTGTACCTGTCGAATGCTCTACATGCACATGTACACAATTGAGGATTAGATGTTTGTCCCTCTATATAAACAGCACTTGTTCAAGCCACCTGATTGGTCACAGTAACATCAATTTGAATATTTGATTTGAATCAAGCTTGCTGATTGGTCCCAGTTACATCAATATGAATATTTGATTTGATTCAAGCTTGCTGATTGGTCCCAGTTACATCAATTTGAATATCTGATTTGAATCAAGCTTTCTGATTGGTCACATTTAGATAAGCACTGCATGTAGGGACATAAATCTAATCCTACAAAGAACATGAAATTGATCAGTATTTTCCAGATGCAGGGATAAAGTATATATATATATATATATATATACAGCAGTCTTCTTGAAACAAGTTTGTAGGATATGAATAAAATTTAATGAACTGATCCATCTGTATATTTATTTATATATATATATATATACACATATTAAAATAGGTTCTGGAGACAGTTTACGAAACTCTTTATAAAAGTATATGATATGTCATATCCTAGTTGACTTGAAGGTCCTAACACAAATGTGAAACTTATCCAATCTATATCATATGGGACATGTACATTCAATCAAGTACAGGAATTTACTTACAGCAATGCCCACTGACTCCATAATTGAGTAATTATTCAGGCCATAAATTATCTTAATTGTATTACCTGATTCAGGATAATAGCCATGCATATCGCTGCCATTTTTAAATGGGACAATTGCAATATGCATTGGCAAGACCAAAAAGTTTTGCTAATCATTTTAGAATTAGCACTTGCCTAGTTTGCATCAACATGATATTTTTGTTTAAAATCAGTCAAAATTCTTGAAAAGGGTTTAAATTTATTGGTCAATTCTTGGAGTAATATATCAAGTAATGAAGGCTGGTTTCTAGCATATTTATGGGGATATTTTGTTGTTGTTAAGGCACATTATGCCCATCCAATAGGGTTTCACATCCGTTATTTATAACCGCTACCAGATATCGAAGCCAATATCACCACATAATATATCACTATTATGATTCCTACAACGACATCTGTGACAATACCACCAATCAGCCCGGCCATAGCCCATTTCTTAGCAGATTGAGCGGACTCTTCTGCTCCGGGATTATCACCAGCTGCAAATCGGCTACGAACCTGTAACATGGAGAGAAGGACGGTATAATAAAATTGAAAAATTAGAAATTTGTAATGACATCTACTTTGTTGTTAGCTTAATGCAGATAAAAACAACTGCACAAGTTTAAGTAATGTACACATGTGATTCAGAGATGTAAGTAGCTGTTGAAAAAAACACCCTGAAACGATAAGAGTGAAGCGAGTAAGCCGAACGCTTGATCAGAGCACTATCTTTTTAGTAAACGCTAGGGATCAGGGAATGGGCTATAAGGGTATCAGCCCCCTACAAAAACTTTTTTTTTGCTCTTTTTATGATGAAATATCATAATCCACTTCCAGATATGTAAAAAAACGAAATCTGCAAGGTTTTTTCACCCCTTTCCTAACTTTGACTCGCCGTATCTCGAAATGGCTGAGTGCGACTTATCCTAGCTCCATTATTGATTGGTGGTTTGGTCGGGACACAGTTGGATAGTATATTGTCGGGTGTGTGTAGGGTAGGTGCACAGTGTGTCGATTGAAATTGGGTGTGTGGGTGTCCTCAAAGATAGCATTAAATGCAGAATGAGGTCCTGGTTTGCAGGTATTTACAAACAGGGTGTGGGAGTGTGTGTAAATTATTATTATTCACTGTTCTATCCTTACCTCAGATGATTTGACAATAGCCACTATTCCACAGGGCAAGCAGCAACACAATGTAACAAAAATTGCAAATATCATATGGTCTTGTGGTGGTGCTCCTTGTACGGTTCTTACAATCACTACTTGGCCTGGTGCCTGACCTGGCTGGCCCTATAAAAATAAAACAATATAATAACAGTGTGAAATAGGGTCAAATCTACACTTGGTAACTGAAACCTTTGTTTCCAAGATCATTTTCTCCAGGGTGGGGAGGGTACTCTGAAGAAAAGGGTAGACTCTACATATATGCCGCTGGTATGGATCACAATTGTACCTCTTATTATAACAATGGGTGTTTTTTCTCTCTGCATGTGGATGGGTTGGGGTTTTTTTTTATCACATTTGAATGTTACTTACAATGGGTAGTTGTTGTGGGTTTTTTGTTTCTAACACTATAGCAAAGTCCATTTTTGGAGGCTACTATATGAATGGGTCACATTGTTGGAGGTAACATTCCATGAATACAATTGTACTGGTCTCCCTGGAACCCCCAATAATATTAATATACAAAGATAATCATTAGAATCTAAATTATATACATTGTACAATAAAAATAATGAAACACAAATAATATACAAATGAGTGAATGTTCTTAGTCGTCCAGTAGTTTTCAACAGAGTTTTGGAAATAAATGTAATACTGAAACTACTTTTACAACTTTGCAGGCAACCGACCCACCAGAATGGTCACATGATAGATGGTTAGGTATCATTTTGATAGCCCAGTCCCCAGTGGCGTAGCTAGGTCTTGTGGCGCGCAGGGCTAAGGATACATACATGTAATGCAGGCGCGTAACAAGCGGGGGGACAGGGTGGACGAAGTCCATGGGCCCCGAGGGTTCAGGGGGCCCCGAGCACAAAAGCGAAAATTAAATAAGGGCTGATAATGGAGAGCAGGGCCGGATTTACCATTGGGCCAGATGGGATCGGTCCAGGGCGACCAAAATTTGGGGGCCCCAAAATTGCCCTATGCATCTTTCTTTTAATCCCAATAACAGCATGTTTTTGGCCAAAATAGGGCAAAGTTAAAATTTTCAGGCTTCAGCTGCATTCAAATAGCAAATTTCATGTTGATCTGAAGCTAAAATAGTCCAAATGTCCAAGTAACATCGGAGCAAAATATGTTATCCCCCCCCTCTATATTACGTAAATCAAAACTTGACCAATGACTTCCTCGGCACGTGAGTTCGAGGCCTCCAAATTTTGGCCTGGCCCAGGGCCCCCATAAGGTAAATCCCGCCCTGGTTAAAAGGGCCCGTACTGCTCCTTGTCCATGGGCCCCTGATGCTCTTGCTACGCCCCTGATGTAATGATGCCCCCACCCTCATTCTTGAAACAATTGCTTATTAATTTTGTTTTGAATATCGGTCTTAAAATCTTTCAAATGATTTTGTGCTTAAATGTGTGTGAAGTGTGCGAAAATTTTGAGTTTCATTGCTTGGAGGAGCGCAGAATCAATGCTGAATCGGTCAATTCCGCCCGCCCCCCGGGTGACGCCCAGGGCACATGCCCCCAACTACCCCCGCCACGGCACTGACTGCCGGTCCCATGCATGAACTTATCTCATGCATGGGACTATCATGTGACCAGTCCAGCAGGTCAGTTGTCTGATTTCAAAATGAAATGTAATTTGTTTTTAAGTTTTTCATGGCCTTATACAACACTAACCCATCTCCCAAACCTTAGTATAACTGTACAAACCCACCCAAGCCCAACTACATTTTTTGTAACCTAAAACCCTTGCACTAACCCTCAAAGGGAAATTAGAGATAAAATTAATTTCACCTAAAAATCGGACCTATATTTAGCATGTTTAGGATTCAAATTTCTAACCTGCAAGAAAAAAGCTGTAGCAAAATAATTCTTACCCAGAAGAAGGAATTTTGTTTGAAATGTCCAAAATTCTTTGAAAGGATTCTCTTTTATTTTATTAGCAATAACAAAATTTCAATTTTCACAAATTCAGTATGTTCCAGTGGGATTTTCCAATCTAAAAAAAAAATCGACCTACCGACCCAAAAAAATTTTGAGCTCAAAGGGCAATCAGACTTTTTTTTTTGGCCTTAGATTAGATTTTAGATTTATTTCCTAAACTCTGACATATAATATACAATTTGTGAATGTTCCTAACAATTCTGTCTGACAAAAATGTAGAACTTTCTGATGTTCATTGCATCTATTTAAAAAAATGTACTTCTTCATTAATCTTGACAGTGTACTTACAGCATACTGTGGTTGTCCAGGACCAGGGTACGGAGGTGGTTGACCAGCAGCATAACCCTGCTGTGGTGGGTAGCCTTGCTGCTGAGGATAAGCTTGCTGAGGGGGATAACCTTGCTGAGGGGGATAACCTTGCTGAGTGGGATAACCCTCCTGAGTGGGATACTCTGGTGGGGGAGGTCCAGGGTAGGCTGGATCCTGAGCAGGAGCTCTAGGGTATGCTTCTTCTGTAATGTAATAAAAATGTTAAAGAGTTAGAAACAAGGGAAAAAGAAAATCAACTCTGGCACTAACTATGTTCTGAGATTCAAAAACCCCGAGAAAAATACACCTAAATATTTTATTTATTGAATTTTTGGATTTAAAAAAATCTTATTGTTTTGCAAGATGAAATATCTTTTAACTCTAATCCTTTATTGAAACAAAAGAACAAGGTACCATATGGGTAGGTACATGTATGCCAACTAGATGTGGGGGAAAAGTAAAAACTATATAGTCATACGTACAGAATTTTGATTTACCTGGTGTTATCACCAGCAGAGCAAAATGCTCGGACAACATACTCGGACAACATACTACTACACAAATTTAAGTTTATAGCAATTTTTACAATGTAAACACGTATATGCTATAAATATCATAAGAACATTACAAATGTACTTAAATAAGTTTTCCCTAAAAATTGCTACCGTACACACATTTTTCAAAGTAAATTGAACCCAAGCTGGTCATACATCTAGACATCTATAAACATCATTAGGATTACACCCATCGAATATGTGTCATCGGCCTGGTCATAAGCCTTCAGACACACACATACATGTACACTGTTCTGCAGTAGCATGTTTTGTTGACATTTTTATAAATGTTTACATCCATGACAGTTCTAATGCCATCAACTGACAACTCAAATACAAAGGATATCAGTTGGCAATTTTAATGTTATGCAATAAAGTTTACAACACTATGAGTCTTACAATGAGCAGAAAGTCAAGCAGTATTCAGACTTTTTATTGTACGTAAAATATTGTATGTAACATACAATGTATCTACGTTGTTTAATCTATTTCCATTCTATTTCCAGTAATGTTGAAGTTCTAACGAATGTTTGATGACGTTAAATTGATAATATATTTCTACTAGATATTATATGTAACATATTATCGATTTTTCGTCATCAAACATTCGTTAGAACTTAACGCGGCTGTGTACTCTAGCCATTGTTTCTTTCTCAAAATTGAGGTTTTATGATATGTTTGTACCTTGTTATGTTTTTTATAAATACAAGGAATGAAAATCCAGATTTGTAAACTCCAACTGCAATATTTTAAGGATTTTATTTCACTATTCCACTCGTGTTTGAAATTGAAAAGGAAAGAAAATCTTTGTTGACCAGCAAGGTACACGCACAAGAACAACTCATCGCGTTGCGTGATCGCGCAATTTGTTAACGCACAAATACGCTGACGCTTATCTGCACGCTGCAAGCGCATCTTATGGAAACACCACGGAAGCAATGATTTCACAAAAACCTAGTGGTCAAATGGCTCCGTTTTAGCTGATAAAATGTGGGTTTTTTCAAGTTCTTTCCCCGATTTAAATATCAAGTTATGAATGGATTTCGCTCAAACTTCTCAAGGGGCTGTGGATTTACCCGATGTTCACGCAATATAAGTTACAAAAACGAAAACTGTCGCATTCTCCTGTGAGATTCGATGAAAGTGCAAAATGTGACCACTTTAAACTTCAACGGCCATTATTTCAATGTTCATTTTCTCGGTAAAATGACGATTTAGGTACTACGATAACTCAATAAATACAGCATCTATAGGTAAGCAAATATGATCATCGTAAAAAGTATGATCAACTCAAGAAACGGTTTTCTCATTTTTTTATATTTTGGTCTATTTCCGATTTTGGGCATCATTTTGGGCAAATAGGCGTTTTGAATTTTAAAAAGTTCATTTTGATGCCTTATATGGTCAATATCTCAAAAATAAGGCCAATATCAAAAAAGTAAAAAACCGCTTTTTGGAATGGAGCCTCAAGATTGAGCTAAAAACAAAATAAAATATTTTGGAAAGAGTGTTTTTTGTTATGATGTACCTAACAAATATTGCCAAAAACTCACCTTTTTGTGATTTTCTTCAAAATTGTTGTTTTTACCCCAAATCTGTATTTATATTAAGATTTATTGATGTCTTGCCTTCATAAAAATGTATACTTTTATATGTTTTGCACGAATAATTACAAAGTTATTGCACTTTTACTACATGCATGTCTGAGAGTACACAGCCACCTTAAACATTACTGGAAATATAATGGCAATAGATTAAATAACATTGATATGTTACATACAATATTGTACGTAGTAATACTCGGAGTCTGTGGTATTGATTACCTCAAGTGGCCTACTGTAGTAACCAGGTATGACCCTGTGTGATTTCCATGTAATTTTGCAATAACAAAACCATGTTTTCCTTGATTTTGGTATGAAATTGAGCAAATAAAATTTGGAGCTATTAAGGGCAACTAAAACTGATTTGAGGTAAGTTTTGTCTGTTTGGAATCTGTATTGACTATTCTGAGGGAATTACTGCAATGTAAACAAAATGGCCCCTATGAACATGGTGTACTGGTTTTCAGTACCCTGTTTTCCATGGGTGACTGTAGGAACCCATGGATTCGATCCATGTAGCGCCCTCACCGATGTTTGGAGATTTTCTTCTTGTTAATTTTCTTATTTACTCCCTTACTTTTTTGTTTCTACTATAAAACTGCAAGTGATGAAAAAAAAAACCATTCTTGGTTATCATTTAAAAACACACTGCAAACACTTTCAAGCTAGGGCTGCCTTGGGGAAATAACAAAAAATTTAGGGGCCTCATTATGATTTATGATGTGTTGACAAAGCTTTTGCAATTGCTGCAATTTTACATAAAAATGAAAAGTAAATTGGTAACAAATTAATGGTCGCATGTCATGAGGTGGTCCATTTTGTGTTACATGGTCAAAATGGTCAAAAATTTTTTTTTTAAATATGTTATAGATATTGTAAAACTACAACATCTCATACCATTTTTACCTCAAAAATGTTTATCGTTTTGGCGTAATTGCCTAATTAATAACTAGTTAGCCCATAGGCATAATGTAAATCAAAATTTTCAAATGCGTTTTTTCCAATTGGACCTTATTCACATAAAATACCCCACAACAAATGTCTGAAGTTGGATTTTGTCCAATGTGCTACAATGTAGGATAAGTTCACAACATAGTGATGCATCAGTCTCACCCTAAAAATTTATGTAATTGCGTTCACGATATACAGGGTGCGCCAAAAAAAAGTTGATATTTTTTAATTAAAATTTAATTAATCACTCACATTTTCCCAACACTACTTCCTAGCATTTTCAAAATGCAAAAATTAGTTTCCTTGTGCAATTTCCTTTCAGAAAATACATACATTTATCATGATACAGTGAATATTAAAGGAGATATGGACCTTTGCCATTTTTGCACGTGATTGCATTGACTTCTGTGCATTTAGAGGCAACCCGTGGTACAAAATGTAATGAGAAACTAATGTAGAATATGAAATTGATCAATTTTGAAGTCAATCTTGTTTCTTTGAGTAATTGGCTCTAAAATGAGACACTGAAAAGCTCAATATGACAAGGGGTTATGAAGATACAATAATTTATTCAAACCAACACTATGGAAATCTTACTATGCTAATAGTAGGGATAACCATCAAAATTTCATGTTGCCCCTATTGCTACAAAAGATCGTTTTCTGGATAGAACTCATCAATAGAAGTATTTTGGTGGTTAAATGGTCAAAATCGGTCAAAAACTTTTTGAATTATGAATTTTCAAAGTTTCCCATTCTGACCGGTCATTGGAACAAAATGAAATGACAAGGTCCAAAAATAGCAATTGGGAGCAAAATTGGCATAAGCATATATTTACCTTTATATATTTCCTTATTTTAACAATATATAATGCAAACATGAAACAACATATTGTAACGCGGCTGGGCCGCGGTGGTGAATACTGAGAATCCGGAACCTGGAACGACTGGACAAAAAGACAAACTGTACGAAATGCCATCTAAAATGGTGAACTATTCTTATTGAGCGAATTTCACTGGTTCTTAAAAATATTACTCATGGCGGAGCTTTAGGCCGATGCCAGCTTGTCTATCAGTTTGGCAATTGAGCAATTTAGGCCAATCAGAAGTCAAATTTCTTTGTGATATAAAAATCCATAAATAAATTCAGAAAATAATACTAGGCTTCAGCCTATTTAATTAATTTTGAAGTCACTGGCAGATTTTCCACGTACTTTCCTTGAAGTTCTTAAGATAGAACTGCACAATTGATAGAATAAACAGGAAGTTCCTTTTAATTCATAAAACGCACAGTGTGCCTTTAATCCATAACACCTAAATTCAGAGCTACCATCTGCATGGCATGCATGCACATCATAATGCAAGGCTAAGCTTAGCCTTTCTTGAAGACTAGAACTTCCCTTTTATATTCTATCGTAATTAAATTAAGATGATTAAACCATTGTTTTATCAGTCACGATGAACCAAGATGTCCAAGAGAAGCAGAAGGCCCAAGAGCCTAAGTAAGCTTAAACTTTCCAGGCCACCTACAGGCGCTAAAAGTCGCAAGGCAGCAGCCTAGGCCACCTAAGCTTACCGATTTATGACGATTTGTGACTGTAAAGATGCTAAAAATGGTGCAGTTCTATAGGCCTATCTTCGAGGGAGACAATTAAGCATTCATGGGAACCAAAAATTATTAAACTACGAAGTGGAGAAAGCTAGGCTAGCCTTGAAAAAGGCTCGAAGATGACAACCCACTTTACACTGCTGACATGGCTGCATGTCGTCTGCTACATTTTGACCATCATTTTGGCTGAAAGTTCCCATAAATTGCATTAAATGTCTTCCACATCGAAGCTGAAATTTAGTGAACCAATGTCAAGGAAAGCGAGGCTACGGCAGTGAGTGGCAATCACTTCCAATGCCCGATGAGTCTCATTTCAAATCTGCTGTGACAGAGCTGACCAGGGCGTGACTGCCCCTGGCAGCGTCAAACCAAAAAGTGAGCAATTTTGGCGAGCAGCCGCTTTTATAGTGAGCAATTTATCGCGAAAACACGCACAAAACGAGAGTTGAGTGAGCAAAAAAATCACTTTCCTTGCTCGCGAGCAATTTATCGTACTTTCTCGTGAGCAAGAAAACAGCACATTCTGCTCACGAGAACTCACTCACCGAAAAAGGTTTCTGATTGACTGAAAAACATGAAAAACAAACGCGGCGCAAACCCAGACAAGCGAGAATCTGACCATAGACATCCCCAGACGGGGTCGATCTCCAGAATGAAAAGCGAGTTGCCAGGGCCGCAAATTTGACAGAATCTTTAATAGATTCAGAGAATTACGCCCAAATCGACAAAGAACTGGCAACATGTAAACAAATCCAAAACTTTCCCAGATCGAAAATATGCACGAAACACATCATTTTAAATCAATTAATTTGAGCTGAAATTCATTTCAGATTTCAATAAAAGTCATTTTGATAGTATTTCCACCTGTGCTTTGCTATAAACTTTTATTAATTTGCACAATAAAAGAATTTGGATCATGAAAATCTGGCGACAAAATCAGTGACTGGTGAGTAATACAAATACTCTTCATTCAGTAAGCTTATAAAAATGCATGACCAGAACATCGAAATCGAGGACGAATCAAAATTGATAAAATTTGGTTATAAAAATCATGATAACTAGTCCAAGAGAGATAGGTACGTGTAACAATACAAAAATAAGACCATAAGCCTCACACGAGCTCAAATAACCAATTTTAGAGAATGAGCGAAAATCCATTTTCGTTACAATATTGTGAAAGTATCAAAGGGGTTTCTTATGAAATGGCACTTTACTAGTCAATGGCATAAATTATTTTTTCAAACCGAGGCATTGAAATCATGCATTTAGCGAACATTTGGCAAAAATCATCCAAGATGGCCGATATGGCACAAAATCAAAATTGCACTAAGTACAGGTGAACTTTTTTTCACAACCAAAAATGTCAATGTTATTGGGTTTAATATGACCAATTAGTAGGTGTATGCAAAGAAAATCTTAAGTGTCATTGAAGGTCATTGACTCATTCACAACAATAGAGGTTATCCACTTCACTCATCATGCTCATGTGTGACTTCTAACAAAAGGTGCTGGTTCCCGTAGTATTCCTTATTCAATACAATTCAATGCATGACCTCGAAATTAGCTGCATGACTTTCACGTAGTGCTGTAATCGATAAGCTTTCTGGGTATCGATATGTCGGGAGGCAAACATCCGACATGTCGATACTATTATCGATACTCACGCAGTTTGAAACACGGATTTGAGTTTACCAATTTTATTATCAGTAAGTTCCAGAAACAAGTTAACAACAAGTGTATTGAAGCCTAACAGCTAAAACTACATGGATCATGCATCAAACAAACGAAAGTGGTATTGCAAATCCGCAATTTTACATGACTTTGGCAATGTGTGCCATGTCGTTTGTGTATCGATACTGACATTGAGTGTTTCGACATGTCGGAAGTCTATGTATTTTCCGACTATCGATACTTACGACAATCGATTACAGCACTACTTTCACGGGCTATTTTGAAACAGTTATGGTTGCACATTCAGGTACTTCTTTTGAAAGTTCTAAACAAGGTATAGCCAGCAGCAAGTTGTAGATGGTATAGGCCTAAATATAAGAAAACGTTAAGGGTTGAAATCAGGTGAACAATACATCGAATGAGCACGAAACTTCACATTTATGTTCAGAAAGGTGTCTTCTTAGCATGATTCGAAAGGAGTATGGAAATTCCAAAGGGTAGCTGGTGATTTAATTTGTAACTCGAGATCTACTTGTTCAATTTTGTAACCTTTTTACAGAGGGTATGATAGAGGTATTACTGGCAACTCTGCCAAATTACAGCTCAGTAGGCCACGTTGTTCACCTGATCTTATTGACATGAATATTTTGTGCCATTCTTGAGCAGTGCTGAACTCAGCCACTGGCAATTAAGCGCACTGTGGCGATGGACCAATTTTGACTCGCACTTACAGGAAAATGAAATAAGTTATGTTGGTGTAATTTGCAAGATAGTTACAAAACATAATTGGCATTAACATCCTCAATTTTTACAGAAAAATTATGAAAAATAAAAGAATGAGCTCAATTTAGAAATGTCTGTGCAAGCAGTGCACAGTTGAGCTCCCTGCATGTCTATGGGAGTGTTCTAATCAAGTTGATGGTTCATTGGTCATCCCTACTAATAGTACTCCTGATCCACGTGCTCCTCCACCCCATCAATTTTCAATTCCAGCTGATGCCATTTATTTAGTTTGACTCACTTTTCAGTACTAGTTTACACAGTTTTAGCCCTATTCTTTAGCTCTAAAATGAGACCCAAAGTAGCTCAATAGCACAAGGGGTTGGTTCAATATCAGGGTTCACAGTTTATCGCGTTTTCGCGTCCAGGACGCTTTTTGAACACACTGGACCCGGAAAAAGTAAGATTATGTAACCTGAATGGGTCCAGCAGGCTGTGCTTGGACCCGGAAAAAATCCCATCCAAGAAATAGAAAATGTCATCATAGATCGTCATTGTGCGATAACCCAGCTCTCAATCGGCTCACAGCACATTTTTAAACAACTTTTCATTCATAAATTACATACATGTACAATTACAAATATCGCTGCAACCAGAGTCTTAGCCAGAAATCAGAAACCACCCGTCCAAGCAGATACCAAAATTTGACCCTCAAATCTAAAACAACTTGTCTATACCCATGGAAGGGTCACTGGGGTCAAATATGTCCTGATTTGGCCTTTACATGTCACTCTGAATTAGCCTCAAGTTCATATAACCTTAAAATCATCTGTTTTAGAGCTATCACATATCTGTAAAATTCATTAAATCCACCCGTCTAAAATTAGATCAGCCCATCTTAAAGACAGGTGGACGCATGGCTGGCTAAGACCTTGGCTACAACCATGATACACACCTCATCGCTATTTCATGCACAGATATTTGATCAGTGATACGAGGGGAACTGTGGAAGAGGTTGACTTGCGATATTTTTTCGGATCGTGCAAATATTATGTTACAATAATACTGTCAACAAAACAGGGTCAATTCCTGGTGACATCGCGAAAACATGTTTTTGCAGTAGTTGTATTATATTTCAACCGAGCAAATATATAACAAAATAACCAAATAATTAGATGATTAAAGTAGTGCATGTTATTAGGTAGTACCGTAACCACCCGGGTATAAGCCCACCTTCAGGTATAAGCCCACCCCCTATTTTTCAAAACATTCTAGGAACAAGGGTGCACTCGGCTATAAGCCCAGTACTAAATTTTGGCCAAGTTCTTAAATCAAATCAATGCTTTTCTCTCACATTTAAGAACAAATAAAAAAATATATCAGCTGATAATTAACATTCCACACTTAGAATGTTAAGAAATTGACATAGATGATAGAAATTACTGGTACATTGGGCATACAAATGGGGATGATTCCCGGGACGATTTTTCTTATTTCTAAATTCAAGTACTAGCCCCTCCCCGGGTATAAGCCCACCCCCATTTTGAAGTGAAATCTGCTATCTAGGGGGGTGGGCTTATACCCGAGTGGTTACGGTAATTGTAGTTCTTTATGAGAAAGTCGGCCGATCGCGGAAAGTCTCTTTTTACCCAGTAATTTGACTCGACTTTGGTAAGTTTTGGGTGCCAAATTCGGCATACTTTCATATTTATCGTTTGCGCCAGTAGGCCCCACTGAAAATACATTTCCGGGTGTTTCAGAAGTTTCGTACATAAGTACAAATTGGACCTACAAAAATCAATTTGGGACTCGCAAATTTCAACTAAATGGGATCTGAATGGGTCCAGCATAAAAAAGTGGACCCGGTTATTTGAGAGCAAACTGTGAATCCTGTTCAATATGACATTTTTCATTCGCCTACATTCGGAAAATTGTAACACCTCCACCTTTATTGAGGTACCAACTTGTGACATGCGACCTAATAAATAATAAGGGCCTCCCTCGCCAAATTTGGAGAAAGTCCGGACAATTACATGTACATGTATGGTAAAGTACCGGTATAATGACTACATGTAAGGCCAATGGAACTCGATTATTAGTTTCCGATTGGATGTTTGAAAAAAAGGACGAGGTCGCTATTTCATTATTCATTATTCGGTCTCTTTTCATTATCCATTATGTCAACAAAATCAATGATTTTATGAACAGCTTTATCCAAATTTAGGTTCCCCACCAGTACCAAAGTATATATTGTTGATGAAAGACCATCTCAAAACCGGTATTAATGCTTAGAATTAGATCATCTTTACAGACATTTTGCAACAGATTGAGAAAAGATTTGAATTTATTTTCATTAAAATGAAAAGAAATTTGCAATTTTTGTAATCATTAGAAACATGATGAGGTAATCCTTAAATTTCCATTATTTACTACATCCTCTACCCTACAACTAAGAAAAACTGCTGATTATGATCAGCAGGGGATGTCGAACATTTTGAGAGTTTCAATTTTGATTATTTCCATTTCAATTTTCAGATCATTGACTTTTTATGAAAATAATGAAAGTTTTGGTCAAATTGAAAAAGTGATGCGGGAGGTCAATAGGAAACTAACAATCGAGTTCCATTAGCCTAAGGCCCCTAACAGTCAATTTTGAGTTTCCCATCACATAAATTTCTGAAAACAAGTGAGGTAACTTTTTCATTATTCATTATTTGTCTGCCTTTCATCATGTTCATTATATGACCAACACGCATGTAAAATGTGTTGTTATTTGTCGCTCACTCACTTGAAGATGGATGTTTAGCCCAAATGAGATTCAAAAGTATTATTACAAAGAGTCTGCAAGGTTGACAGCAAAATGTATGTTTTGATTTTGATTTTTCCACAAAAAATAAAGGGATATTCATAATTTTTTTTGCAAATATAACCAGTTTTTATTGGTATTTTTGGAAAATCACAATAATGAATTCAAGTGAGGGTCAGAAAATGAAGTGAGGGCAGCTGACGGGAAACTCAAAATCGACTTTCCTTGGCCTTTAAATGTAATTTACTTGGGCTTGGCCTTGAATTGATTTTACCTGTCCTTGTTATTTCTATTTTATTTTTAAAAAGGACAAAAACTCTTCTTGACAGGTTTTATTTAATATTTCAAGATACTTTTGTATCAAGATTCATCATGCTCAAGGCATGCCACTCATCTGCATGATCATGTATCAACAGTATCATCATCATGTGATGATCATGAATGATGGTATTTTTTGGTAAGCTTAAATTATAATGTTTCATCATGCCTCGTACCAACCTTTCTTGGTGTCCTCCATCTGATTCTGAAGCTGTAGTTAAAAACAATCAATCAGATCCTTCTTGAAGAACGATGCGTTTGTCTTTTGTACCAAAGTATTGTCAATAAAACAACTTTTCCCTACGTTATGTTGATCTTGAATGTGGTATTGATTCACGGTCATTCACCAGTTATTTATTTACGTCAATGTATAAAATACCCGTTATTGAAGTGGTTCCTTCAGCGGCAGCTAGCTATAAACACAAAAAATAACGGGAGCCAGCGTGCAACGTGATCTTACCTATTTCCCGTTTTCAGTAAGGAGAACTGCGGAAATGATGCCACTTTTTATATATTTAGCTTATATTTTGGGATTTTCCAGACTTTCACTGCCACATGATCATGATGATTACTCACGTCACGGTACCCACACACCCACATATTAGGCCATGTCAATCATGTACAGATTTTTTTGTTTTTGATGTGCAACTGTTTGTTTAAATGCAAATGTTCGTTTAAATGTTTCTTCTTTATGACTGAACATGAACATTACAAAAAGCTACAAAAATGCATAAGTTTATAACTTGAACTCCCGGCTTGAACCTCGTTTGGAGTTGTAGGCCCGAATTGTAGGCCTACATAAAATATAAGCCAAGGTCATTCATGGACCATCTAAAATGATTTTTACAAAGACCACAATTTTATAGGAATCAATCTAAACAAATTGAACAATTATAGTATCAGTGACATGGATTTTTGAATTGACTCTTACCATTGACTAAAGTCAAGAAAAATCACAATATTTGCTGTTATCAAGGTTACCACTGAGAAAATGATAAAACTTAGCCAACATCTGCTCACAATACCTACCATGGCCTACCAGACCCGTTAGCAGGATTTATTTTATTTTATTTTTTGGGGGGGGGGCTGATTTTGAAACAGTTTTTTTCCTCTTCAAAATTTGGACACCACCAGCCCCCTCCCACCTGGTTACGGGTCTGACTCTTAGGCCTACTCTTTTTTGGCAATCAAAAGGAGTGATTCTCAATCTTTTACAGATTAAAATTAGGAGCATTATTCTTTTCAATCTAATTTTCACTCAGTAGAAAGGATTGATATTCAATCTTTTGAAATCCTTTCCAATTGAAAAAAAAAGATTTTTTTTAACAGAGTGAATATTTTCAATCTTTTTTCAATAATTATTGGAAAGAATTTGTCCCTAATATGAGCATTCAAAACACTGAAAAACAATGGAAATTAATCCTTTGTACTGAAAATTAAATCGAAAATTATTTGCTCACGACTTTAATCGCTAAAAGATCATTCCTTTGATTGATTAAAAAAAATGAAAATTCAAATCATGAATCGAATGTACATAATGAGTCGAAAAACGATTTGTCCAGTTCAGGATGGTTACGGTTAAAGATTGAAACTTTTTGATTGAATATTCGATCGGGCAATTTACTCTCTAAATGTAAAAGAGTGAATTTCCACTAAAGTTCAAGGAGTTGAACGAAGGACAACCCGTTTTTGAGTGGAAAACACTCTTAAATTAAAGAAAGTACATTTTCTTTAGACAATATTCACTCTTTTCAGAGAAGACCCCCCATACTTTTGTCTTTCAATCCTTTTAGAATACAATGTTTCCACTCAAGAAGGTGTTGTTCCCAGGGCAGGGGCGGTTATCTTCCTTTTCACTCTCTCACTCTTTTTTTTATTTCACTCTTTCCACTCGGACTCGGTGTAGGCTACATTTAGGCCTAGGCCTACTTTAAAGGGCATATCTATTGCAAAAACAAGTTAAACTCCATTCGAAGAGAATTATTACATTAAAAGTTGACACTCGTTGAAATTTTTTTATGCGTATTTCTCCTGAAAAAGGAGAAATTGTGTTGGTAAAGTTCGGACTCGTACGAGTCCTTCCCCGTTCGAAGCGAAATTAATTTTCAAGGCAGCGGGCTGATGACGTAAGTAAATGAAGCTAAATGAAGCGGACACTATATATATAGCTATGATTGATCACGATAACACATGAGCTCAAAGAGCTCTTTTTATGTTCATTTATGCACTGAGATCATCTAGATGATCTATGATTCATGTAAAATGCGCGTTAGCCATATCCGGTACCGTCTCATTGAAATTGTTTATTAGCATAATAAATACAATATTGATCACTGAGAGATAGTATAGGGCCTACTAATCTCAGATTGATCACGCTGAAATTCTAAGCTCAATTTTTTAAAATATTTTTTAGTCCAAATATTTCTCATGTTGTTGATAATGAATTGTAATATCACAATTATATAAAAAAGAAGCGGCTGATTTTATCCATGTTTAAAAACCATTTGTAATAGGTCTACCCGGGGAGGCCTACTTGATTCAGAGTGGGTTTTTTCTGAGAACAACAACAGTATAGGCCTACGTTCCGTTCTGTGCAAAGCATGAAGCAGGCACATCTCATTTAGTCTTCATTGAGTCAACTTCTAGGTCAAATCTGTCTTGTTCGAAGGAACTCACCGCTTAAGTTGTTTTTTGCTGAATATCAATTTAAACGTCTTATTTTCTCAAAAAAGAAGTCATTTTCATTGTCCTCATAATATTAGGCCCTTTACAATTGATTCTTAGTTTCCTGTTTCGCATCCAAAGTAGAGAATTGCAAAATATTTAATTATTTTATTTATATTTTGGATTTTCTCTTTTAAAATAACTTTTAATGACTCCCATTTGCTACTTTCTGACTTTGATCATATCAACTATAATGATGAATAAACAAAGAACATACATCTACATCTAAAGAAATACTGGACAGGACCAATTGGTATCGACGTCCAGACATAAATCAAACATAGTTGTAAAATAATTAATTGCATGTTCCTTGTCAAAACGGGTTGATGTAGGTTCCGACCACTTGTTTTAAAATAAAGAAAATAATAGATAATTAATAATTAATAATTAAAAGTCACCTCATCCCTTATTTTCAACGTTAACCATGAAACAGGAAACTAAGAATCAATATTTTGAAGGGCCTTAATAGCTTGCCAATGATATGATGCTGTCCGAGCAATATATTACCATAAAATGGGGTAACTTCGGTCAGCGGGGTAACTTTGATCTGTCAAATATATTTTTTGAAATGGTCATATTTCCGTACAGCAATATTGTTTTTAGTCATATTTGTTGTCAATTTGTTAAGAAATATACTTGGAAGAAATAACAGTCGCTCATGTCCAATTTCTTCGAAATTTACTAAAAATTTTGATTTTGACCAAAAATGAGCATTTTTTCAGAAAAAATAAAATCGATATTTGTGAGCAAGGATGTGTGCTTGATTAATTTTGCAAGGGTCAAATGTCACAAAAGATCAATTTTTTGATTTTTTTCTTCATGGAATGTAATACTCTGACCAAAGTTGCCCCAAATGCGGGGAAACTTTGGGCAGGCTATTTTTAACCCCTAGGGCACCCTTACAAGCTCTTACAAAATTATTGAAAAATCTTTTTCAACTTCAAGGTATAGAAGGGAACCCTAATGTCATAAAAAAGAGTTAATTAGAAATATAATTGGTTTTGTTTGGAAGCAGTGGTGGTTTAAAAACTATGAAAAGTGGCACAAAGTTTATACCCCATTTTACGGTACCGGTAGGCCCTATATAGCCTATAAAAATGACCTTTGAGAGAAAGCACCTGGTGAATATTGAATTTAAGATGAAATCAGAAAAAAAAATCCAACATAAAATAGGAGGAATACTTGTTTCTTTTTCAGATAAAAAAAAAATAAAAGGGATCACCGTCATTGAAGCATCAAAAGATTTGGCCAATATGGGGCTCGAACCCATGACATTCGCGTTATTAGCACGACGCTCTAACCAACTGAGCTAATCGGCCAGTTGCGCTCTCTGTGGAAACTACAACACTTTATACTAAAATACAGGTAAACAACATTAATAAAATTGGAATTAAAGAAGAAATGTAACTTCAAAAATATTAAATCAAGTTTAAAAAGGAATAGAAAATGTTAGATACAGAAATTGATAATTTCCTTTGGTGAAAAATGATAGATTTATAATTTTCCTTGCACACCTCTTTGTCAGTTTGGCAACGCTACAGAATTAGTATTATGCCTAATACATGGTGACGCATTGAATAGGATAGTTGTGGGGTTGAGAATATTAATGTAAACAGTTTATTGGTGATGCCATATTGAGTAAAAAATAGTTATTTTAATGATTGCTAAGGGACCGTGCAATATTAATTATGAGCCCTTAGTAGGGAGGGTAAAATATTGGGAGGGCAAATTTTTTATGGCCAGCCGAAGGGGGAGGGGGGATTTCTGGCACACATTCATTTATTTAAATAAAATGCTCTAAAGGGCTTAGGGGTTGTGCAATAATTATGTGTACCCCGGGGTGCCAATTCTCAAAATGGTCTGTCAAAAATTGCTTCCCCCCCCTTTTGCTGTGCCAACAAATATTTGCCCCCCCCCCGCCCTTACACATGCAAGATTTTGGGGAACCCAAATGTCTTATCATATAAATGCGAGCGCAGCGAGCAGGAAATTTTGCATATTTGAATGTGTTCCTAACGCTTCCCCCCCCTTTTCGACCTGCCAAAAATGCTGCCTCCCCTTTTGGCCCGCCAAAAATCTTTGCCCCCCCTATGATTCACCACCCCAGGGGTACACATAATTATTGCACCACCCCTTAGGAAAACAGTAAACGTTAGGCCTGTTATATGCAAATTTTAATATCTAGACCATTTTTAGCCGCCAGTGTTTTTGCGAGTGAGAGGCCATCGACGCAGGGCGCATTAGACTCAGGCGTGACCTCATCTCCTCAGGCATGCTCTATAATTGTGGTTCATGTTTTTTTATGTATATTTTTATATAAAGGCCAAGTCAAATAACATAGATTTTCAAATATTTTTGTTATTTTTCTTTTGCTCCCTTACTTTCTTTCTAAAATTTTTGTGATGAAAAGACATGTTTATACGAAGTTCCGGTTATCATTTATAACACATTGCAAACGGCACTTTCTTCAAGTTAGGGGTATTGTTTTTGGGAAATAGTAAAAATATGTAGGCCTAGGCCAACCCCAGGCCAATGTTCCAAAGGAAATTAATTCAAAGAAAGATTAAAAAGGAACCGTGTCGTTTTCCATTTCAAAACTGTTCAATTTCTCCAAAAGCTGAAGGGGTTTAAATTTTAAAGTGAAAAGTCCCGTATAAAATTCCACTTTTTTTGTGGATGTAAGCGATTTTTGACAATTTTGCACCCCCTGCAAAAATCCTGCACTGAGGGGTGGCCACGGTGCATTGTGCAATGATTATATTTCTGGGTTGGGATTGAATTCAGACTGGGGCAAAGAATTTTTGACAGGCCAAAAGGGGGGGGGGGCTGGGGTGATTTTTTTTTTTGGGGAGGGGGTCAGGTCGAAAGAGTTGGACGATTTTAGGCACAGATATTTTGGGCGGCTCCGTTTCAATACCTTAAAATTCAAATATTTATGTAAAATTTAAGGTTCCGAAATTAGGGTTCACAAAATCTGGGGGAAAACTATAAAGAGAGGGATTTTGAAGTTTTCAATTTTGATAGTTATTTACATCATAAACCGACTGGCAACCCTGACACAAATCGCTGATCCGTTGCGCAAGGAAGACCGAAGACAACGATATCGCCGGAACATTATTAGGCAACAATAAATAGGTGAAAATGTGATTGGATATTTGTGCAATTATGGGTTTGAGCTCTGTAAGGTGAAGACAACAAAATGGAGCAACAGTGGGATACAAGAGAGCAGGAATTCCACGATACAGTTCGTGAATACTTGGTAAGTTTTATTAGTACACGTATGATGATGGGATCACACTTTCAGCATGTTCAGCTGTTAGTGTTCCGATACAATGGCAATGTTTTGGTTGTGGTTTTGTGTGGGTGGGTGTTTGTGTGCATGTCTGAATCTGAAGAATATTCTCAACCGTGCGCTTCTCATTCGAAGCCAACCGAGAAGATATGGTATGCACAAGAATATAATAAGTCCACGTCTTTTCGCTAGCCCGAGGTACTCACACCTCCTAGTTTGCAACACAAACTTAAAAAACGGGCAAAACAGACACATCGACCGTTTATCGGTATGACATTTTCGTATTGGTGCTGCCCTATCTAAGTTTGCACTGAAGTGCCATCTCAGTTTTGGTGCGCCGATGTGGATCATTTGTTAATGAATTTTATTTATTCTGGATAAATAATGGAGTAATTAATTACAATTTCAAGCATAGGAAGTACAAGAAGCTGTGTAATTTAGGTAACCTAGGCCTGCTAAGAATACGCGATTTTGGAGGCCAAAAAACGCACCCGATTTTCCAAAAACGCAAAAATCCGCGATTTCCGCCAAAAACGCAAAATCTAAAAAAAAAAAAATTTTTTTTTTTTTTTGCGATTTTAATTTTTTTTTCGCGGATTTGGAGAGTCCCTGGGCCTAACATCAAGTGCTACCATCATTGGAAAAAATTCTGGAAAAAATTAAAAAAAAAAAAAAATTAAGAAAATAAAAAAATAAAAAATTGCGTTTTTTAAAAAATATTTTATGGATTTAGAGAGTCCCTTGACCTAGAGTGAGGTACTGCAATCATTTGTGGTTGATTAAAAAAATTGGAAAAAGATACAAAAAATTACAAGTTTGTATCCAAATGGGACCGATTTGTAACTTGTGTTCACTGCATAGTCTATTGAAGATATAAAAATGCATTGGTCTTGTACACAAGTCTATATCTTAGATAGATTTTGAAGTGAACACAAGTTACAAATTGGTCCCATTTGGATACAAACTTGTAATTTTTTGGTAACCTTTTTTCCAATTTTTTTTTTTTCATTTTTTTTTTTAATGATGGTAGCACTTGATATTAGATCCAGGGACTCTCCAAATCCATGAAAAAAAATTTAAAATCATAAAAAAAAATTTTTTTTTTTTTTTTATAGATTTTTCAAAAATGTCAAAAAACGCAATTGGAGCCAAAATACGCAAATTGCGGCGCAAATAACGCAATTGCGTATTCTTAGCAGCCCTAAGGTAACCTAGGCAAACCTTAGTTAACGCATTTACTAGTCAGCGAATTCGCTTGAGACCGGGGCCCCTAACACAATGCATATTTACATAGAAATTTGAATTTTTTTCGAGAATAGGTGGGTGAAGGAAACCTACATAAATATGTTTTCTATACTTCATTTGACCCAAATATATGATTTTTATGGTGATAATCAAGTCGCACATGGAATTTTAGAGGATTTTGATAGCAGTTCCATTAAAAAAAGCTGCTATCGCCATGAGACTAAGATCTAGAAACACCCCCGTTATGCCGTTTTGGGGAATTTTGCTAGCTGAATCTTTTTGATGAAAGTCAATCTTTGACAAGATGTAACTTTGCTCCGGAAAGTGCTATGAAAAAAAGGTTTTCAGTTTTGGCTTAGTTTACTCAAGGGCTTTAATTTGATATATAAAATGATGCAATTTGATGGCAAATTTGAATTCACCTAGTATACCTATGTAATTAATATTATGACACACATGCAACTATTTAAGCTACAGTACAGGAGCCTTGTATTTTTTAGTGCAACGTTGCACTAGCTTTTTGTATACACTTCATCCCATACCGTTGTGCAGAGCTACTACGGTATGGGTTCCTCGTACTACACACCTCCGTCACTACGATTTCCACTGACGAAAGTCTGAGACTCCTGAGCATATCTGGTCCAGGGTACACATAAAATACCACTTTTTCTCATAAATGGCCATGCGTTTTGAGGTGGGCCCATTTCTGTTTCACCGACTGTTTTTCCAAAAATTGTGCCGTTTTCGGTTCAATGAAGTATATTTTTAATGTTTGACATCCTACACCCATAAAAGTATACATTTTTCAACAGGAAATTGTCTCAGGAGTTCAAAAATACAATTAAAAAAAGCATAGGGTGTAGTCATAAAGAGTTAGAGATCAAAATATCTTGAAAAAATTAGAAAAAACGTTATATTTTAAAATTTTCAGTAAAGAAACAACCATACACCCTATTGAAATTTAACCTGTATTTTTCAATTCTCCTCAGTTAGACCTTTCCAGTGATATATAACTTGTTAGGTGTTATGTTTGGTAAAATAATTTTGTGCGATCATTTTTTCAGATAAAATTTGAGTTGCAAATTTCCAGCGATTTTTGATGTATATTATATAATCTCAAAAATTGAATAGTAAATTGCTTTATAACATATTCAAACTACTTTATATTTGCAAATAAGTGACACTAATAAATGCATAAAATCAGTTACATTGCTTTAAAAAAATGAAATGCACCGACTCTCACTGAAGTGCTGGTGGGTATCGTATCATGGCTTAAATTACCAGCCAACCAAAAAACTTTGCGAACATAGTTTGGGACAATTTCATGAATTTAAACAATATTTACAACTTTAAAGCTATAACACAAAAACAACAGTTACTGATGAATACAGTTTAGACTCATCTTAATAGCAGCAGAAGAACATAAAAATTGGATGAAATTATACCCCAATATGTCCTCATGATCTACATTCTGAAGAACTTGCAACTTAACAGTTATTGGTACTGGGTTGAATACACTCCTGAGGAACAAAAAATTGCTTTGACAGTTTTTGTGTCCTTTTAAGAAAGGTGTCCTCTGGTAGTCCTTTGAAAACTAATAAAATGTCCTTAAAGTTAAAGCACCTTTGTGCCAGCCAAATATGTGTGGCCATATTGTGATGCGGTGGCTTCAAGTCATACATATGTTATGTACATGTATGTACATTCTCTGATATGACATGCAGAAGAAAAAATGAGTCCATAAAGGAGCATAATGTACCCGTAATGTTCAAGAATTGTTTCAATTTGCAGAAACATATCTAATCGCACGAGAAATAAGCCCAAGTGTAGAACTGTCACAGAGGTGATTTTTTTATGTTGAGAAAAATGTTAAAAGACAACAAATGGATAAGTATACAAAACCGTTCAACAGGGTGTGATGGAAAGGTGAATGTGAGAGAACTGACAATGCTAAATTGCCAAGAGTGTATCAGTGTATAAATGAAAATTAGAGCTCACAATGTGAAAACAAATCGCATGTTTCTCTTTTTAAAGGACTTTACTTTTACAGTGGAGGCTATGACAGTGTTGAACGGACTCTTTGGCTGATTCTGATGCATTTATAGATACATGTACACCACCTCTAGATTAAATACAAATCTAATTAGTGAGGATTCATTTGTAGCCATAAAAAAACCCCTCATCTGATGCCGTAGAGATAAAATAGCGATTTTTAACCTTCATCGGTCTGGCTGGACGTTCTGCTACCCCCCCATTTTCTCATTAAAACTATGGCTTTGATCTTGTAATTAAGCCTACATTTTATACATGTTTACTGGCTTGCACTTTATTTAATTTTACTCAGAGCATATTTTAATATTTAAAAATTCGTAGTGGACACAAACATTTCACTCCATATTTTCCAGCACGATCTTGCGCGCAACTTTTAGAATTTCAATGACATTGCTTTCATGATTAATTAAATTTAATTAATTAATTAATCTAATTAAGTACCATCTAAGAATAAAACCTTGGTTTATAAATAAGGAATAACTCAATGATTCAATAAAATAATATTTCTTGGGTATTGTGATCTATATAGCTTACTCTTATAATGTTCCCATATTTCCTGCTCCCCCTCATCCTGCTCCCCCTCATCTACCACCGTGCAAAAATGGCTATTTGGGGTTAATTAATTAGCAATTACTCAAAAACAAGATAACAATGGGCATTTTTGTGACTTTTAAGTAGCTGACATATATATTCCCTTCAATTTGGTACCAAATTTGACTATGTAGCACATGAATTTAAAATTATACACCCTTGTCAATTTCCATGTTTGTTGCACACATGAAACAATACCACCTATATGTGGGCTCAGCTCAAAACGCACGGCCAAATACCACTTCCTACCATTCCGTACATGATGAAGATGAGACTTAAACAAAACATATTTGGTGCATGTTTGTAAATTTTGAGCACATTTGAGGATGTAAAAGACCAGACTTGTGACAATTATCGATTATCGTCACCGTGTTTTGAATTCTTCCTATAAATAGATGCCGTCAGTGTGACGTCATCACCGCGATGTGACTTCACGGTGCCCCGTTTTTACGTACATATGGCACTCATGGCCTATGCCTGCCACTTCCACATACTTGTGCATAATACGGAAGGTCGATTTGTGCCCATAAATGTTTAGGCCTATGTTAAACTGTATGTTATACAAATTGTACAGCTATCATTTCTACCCTATGACGAACCGACATACCTGTAAATCAAATAGCCCACAAAAAACTGGTCATCGCTGGTATTTTTCATGAAGAAAAACGACACTTTTTTACGCCGGAACATGTCCAAAACACTTCAGCTGACGTACAAGCCTCCCCACGCATGTACATAAACAAGCCGTGTTCATTGTTTAATTGTCACCTGCAGCTGTTCGCAAAAAAACTTTCTGCATAAAATTACCTGGGGTCGTTATCAGGCCTGAGACACACTGTCGCTAGTTTGAGGACAGTCACTATGAGTTACTAATGTCGGCACATGCAGAAAATGCGTGATGGGTCGCCATTTTGTGACTCGTGCAAACTAACACAAACAAATTATTGGACTTAATAATCTTTTCAAGTTTTAATAAAGCGTGCATCTATCATGATAATATTACATTTTATTATTTTATTATTTGAATTACATAAGCTATGTCAATTTTGTGTCCATGTTAATTTTTATATGGATTTACCTGTGTTGATTTTAAACTGTTGTGAGCATTGGAGCTACATAAATTGGCAGGCGATTACCCACCATGCAATGCGAATACACGGAAGCGATCCAGTTTAGGATGCATCGCAGTTCCTGTTGTGTAAACCAGGCGTAAACCGCCCATCCAACCTGATCGTGTGCACAGGATTTGTGCTGGAGGCTAGTTAATGCGCACAACCAATGCGCAGAAGAAGACCTTGATACTAGGCGGAGCTTACGTTTCACAAGAATGATTGACAGCTGTGAGTAAGTGAAATTCTGTTCTGTGATTGGTACAAAAATATGGTTCTCGTATAAATGAATATATTATCCATGGCTTCAAAATTAGGAACCGTTTCTTCCACAGAGCCCTATATAGGGCTCTATGGTCTCTACTCATCATACCCGACCGTAGAAGATCTGGCCAGCGGCGCTTGCCAATCAATCAGGCTAGCTATTTGTGCGGCGTGGCCTCTCATCCTTTTTATTATCTCTGGTCTTGTCACGCTGGTAGATTCGCCCACCTGTGATTACTGACCTGGATCTGACAGAAGATTGTGGAATTTACGATTTTCAGCAGCAGGATTTTATGAAACTGCCAATATTTGCAAGTATTCTGAAGGATCGGTAATAATTAAAATATTTTTCATGGTGTCGGTAGTGCAAGTTGAAGTTAGTGAATTTGTGGTTTTGTATGTTATGTGCAAGAGTGTTTTCAGGAAGCGTAAATAGGCAGGCCGTTATGCTAAGCTCTCCATCTTATATGCAAGTTCGGTGATGAACTGGACACATCTGCAGTAGTGTGATGTGTCCAACCTGATATACTCATGGCCCTAGTGAGGAAGGAACAGGGCCATGATGTTTTAAGCTATCTTTTAAGCTGACTGATGTAGCTAGCCAGGGTTTCCTTGAGTATATTTGTGTCCTCTAAATCTAATAGTACAATTAGTAGGGAGTTCGTGAAATACGTTATGGGGGGAATTCCTAGTAGGGATTTTACGTTTTCAATATTACATACGCATGGACAGTCATTTTTTTGCGGGCTCGCTAGGATTCTAGTGAGTAGATTTCTTGCAATATTATTTGGCTTATTTACCATCCAATTTATATCCTACAATGTACCTAGGTATACTTTAGCACAGGGGTGTCTATTCTTCCAGAAAATTGAAATTATTCCCTCACCCTACCGCGCTGTGTCACACCCGTCCCCAGATTCTTCCCCAACTGAAAACCAAAAAACCTTTTTTACAAGCATAATCAGGCTTTCTTTTACGTCTTCCCAACTTCAGAGTGTTTCGGATGTTACATTACGTTAACATGCAATTGCAATCTAATTGAACTTATGAGGGAAACATTTGTGACATTTCATTATTTTAGCATAAATATCAATCACTTTGAATCAGAAAAACCTGTTGAAATTTTTTCAAATGATTCAAAATATGTACAAATATGTGTATAATGCCAGTTGCGATGACGCGTTTGATTGGTAACCAATTTTCATAACACAAAACCTGTTTTAACCATATTTTCAAGTGCTATTTTTGCAGCCAATTCTTGACCGATTTCAACCAATGTTATTATGCTTTGAGAATCTTCCATCCTATACTTTATACACATTTTTAAAAACCAATTTAATTATTCTGGATATTGGCGACCAATTTCGCCTGAACACGGAGGTCTCTGCATCAGCTTGCAGTCCACGATCACCATACATGTAGCGTATAGATATCGTAACACCCATACCGCGGAAACATGGCATGTTGCCTCAGGGGATCGACGCTAAGTCAGGTGGCGTGAGCAAACTCAAAATAAGCGCAAACAGCACGGCGTACACAAAAGAAACTTCTCGCGTAAGATAAGTGATGTTGCCAGGTCTGTACGCTGTACTGGCCTCAGCTAAATTCGAGTACGCTTAGAGGGCACAGGCATGGAAAATTCCAATCTGTGTATTAATAACTAATAAAACACCGTTTAGCGACCCCACTTTTAAGCGGTTACAGAATGTAATCGAGAAAATTATAATTTTGACCCAAAATCTCATTTTTGACCAAAAATCACATTTGTGTACATCCATATCAAAACGATGCACTTGTCGGCTGCTACATGTGTCTCATTTTACATAATAGCTAGGAATAAATACCAGACTCATCTCAAGTAGACGTCACTTCAAATCATCCCCAGCTCACATGGTTTAGGAATATGTTCTCTGTATTCCTAAATCAAGTGACTTCGGTATGATTTGAGGTGACCTCCACTTGGGATGAATCTGTATTTATTCTAACTATTATGTAAAAGTGCATCGCTTTTGATATGGATACTACACCCTGACCAAAATCACATTTTGACCAAAAATCACATTTTGACCAAAATCACATTTTGACCAAAAATCACATTTTGACCAAAATCACATTTTGACCAAAAATCAGATTCTCAAAGCATAATAATGATAAAATCGAATGGATCCTTTCGCACGATACACAAAGATATTGATCTCGCTGTGAGTTTAAAAGATATCATGCTCGGCTATATTGCCTCGCACAATATCTTTTAAAACTCACAGCTCGACCAATATCTTTGTGTATCATGCTCAATCCATCCAATTTTATATCAAATATAGTCCATTGCATTTATATTCCTCAATCTCCCGTATGAATTTGGCGACATTTGGATCGAAACTGACGGAGCCTTTCAATGCACATAATATGCTGAATTAAAGTTTAATTTTCTAATCAAATTCAGCATTGAATTCAGCAAGCAAGGGAATCCCCCATTATGATTACAGTAAATGCTGATAAAGTGCTTGATACATCTTACTATTTAGCGAAATTATGTGCATGGTGATTTTCATTGTGGTATTTATGGGTGTTAGCTTTTCAAAAGTCTAAATATATAGCATCAACTCCAATATCATCGTCATACACTTTTGTCCAGTCAAATAGGCACTCCAATATTAATTGAGAGACACACAAACAACGCTTTTGAAAACCATGCTGATGACAAGAGATCAGGCCATTGTTCTGAATATAATCCATCTGATCATAATTATATGATACGCTCCAAAAGTTTGACTACTTGTAGTACAGTGTACTTGGCTGGTTAAAGAATTGTTAGGGCTCAAACGAGGTCCTTTTTTGAAGAGAGGGTGATATCTTTCCAATCATGCGGAATCAGCACAGATTTCATGGAGGAGTTGAAAAACATGCCGAGTGGAACGTCAAAATCTAACACATTTTGATAAGTGTGATAACTTTGCTTTGCTCTACTCAATTTGAATTTATCTGTTTAAAAAATGATTAGAGCTCTTCCATCCAGGAGGGAGGGCACTCAAATCAAACTTGAAGTCATCCTCGAGCAGAAAAACGTCCTGATGGTGCGATACAAACTTTGATCTTCAGCTGTACAAGGGGACTCTGTGACTTAAAAGGTCCTGTAATCTGCTTATTAGGGAAAGGCAATTACAGTTGTACATGTAGGTTGTATGATATTTGTTGTTTCCCTTCACAACTCAAGCATAAATTCTGCTTGTCCTCAAAACATTTTAGTTGTCCCCAAAATGTGTCATTTTTAAGAGGTAAAATATAGTGGTTGTCCAGAGGATAAATTTTGTACATACATGTATCTCAATATGGTTGTCTCCAGTGATTTTTGGACAAGAGGATAAGTGCTTATTTCAAACACTGAGTGGGGTACACAGGGAGGCGGCATTGGAGTGCACTTGCGTGAGGCTAGGACTGGTGGATTTTGTAATGTCAGAGAGGGCCTGTCATCACAATGTTCCAATATCTGTGCTGTCATGGTCCCCTATGCACTGAACAAGTGCTAGGTGATCATTGATCAACTCCAGGGCATGGTGAATCATTGAAAATGTTTGTACATGACATTTTTACTAAAAAAAAGAATAACTTATCATTGACTGATTATGAGAATCTGTCTGTATGCTGCTCCCTTGACATTAAATACAAACACAGCTGATTATCTCATGATCATGATCTTTCACCATGAGGTTGACTGTGACTACATGTTACATATATACTTCTAGTATTGTCAACAAAACAATTTTCTCGATTGTCGACAAGCATTGACCAATTGTCGGCAAAACACTTGTCATTAAAACTATTAGCTTACATAAACTTAACATCACCATTTTTTTACCTTGAAACCAGTTTTACCTCTGCATCGTTTTCTATTTTATTCGCAAGTGGTGTAGATTATCTTTCCATTACAATCCCAGTATTCTGATGATACGTAAAGTAATATTTTGATGTACATGGTAAATAAACAATGTATAATATGGTCTCTGAACTTGATATTTTGACTTTATTGACGTATTGCTTTATCGACAACTTGTCGACGTTGGATCTTGAGATTTGACGATACTTGTTTTTCCTCTCTGTTTTGGGTAATGTCATGATTGCAGTTTAATACATGAGTTCTAAGCAATGTACAGAAAAAAGTTACATTTTTCAAACATTGAACATAGAGTGTCTTTTTGGATTAGATTTATTTCTAAATCTTAAACATGTATCATTTCTTTAACTCATAATTATTCTGTTCATTCCTTTTTTGCTTTGGCAAGCTTTCATGTTACGAGTTTCAAATTTTAATTTAATTTAATTTGTATGTTAATTCATTTTTCGCATCAGCAAATATGATGGTAGGCTAAGTAATTAATGTTAGTAATTTCTCTGAAGTTAAATGGATATACAATGTAGCAGTACTTTGTATTGATTATAAAAATCTAAAAAATACATGTAAGTTGCATTAAAATGATCAATGTTGAAATGAATAAAAATAAAAATGTGATGTGATGTACATGTTATTCAATTCAATGTCTGTGATGTTAGCATTGTATTAAAATGTTGGTACATTTTATTGACATTTGATTGCACTTGCATGGAGAGTACATAATGTGTAACTCTCATCATGTAACAAGTTACCATGTGAAACACTAGCATGCACAAAGGGAGAGCCGTGGGCCATGCCCCCCCCCATTTTTGGTCAGTTAGTTGTGCTCTTTGGAAAATTACAATGTGTCGTAAAATGTGCATTGCTGGTGTGATGCATAACAAGTGGTAATGACAATAAAAGATTGAAAAATAAATTGTGAAGAATTTTATATTTTGTTGGTCTTCACTCTTCCTCACTTGATTCTTGAATGCCCTAATGGCAAACAATTAGGGTTCAACAATACAAAAATTTACTTTTAAAAAGACTTCTCCGAAGTCCATTTGCCCATCATGCATTCTCTAGCTATTGCTGGTATATATATATACATGTAGCCCTTGATTTGTATTAATTTGTGCACAATTGATAGATTATCCACATCTGATCTTTACAGTGAACATACTCCCTGTGTTTGCTACTTGCTAGAAAGCAAGAAATATATCCACGGCAAAAAGTTAGGGGAATCAATGAGACTCATCTCATGGCCCCCCCACTTTCATGAACCTGTGAACAGATGCTACTGATTTGAAATATTTTTATCATTTCTTTGAAAATTGCTTGCAGCTACATAGTGCATGTATATGCATACAAGCCATACATACTTGGTGGGTTTATTATTGTTTATATGAACAGCTGTTATGGATGTGTGACACAATAGTGACACCCACAAACATTTGGGTATGTAATCAATGACAACGTCACAGCTGATTTGGACAATGTATTATGGGAAAACAATGATGTTTGAATAAAGAGATCACTGGTTTGTGGGGATTTATTTAGTTTAGTAAATACAGAATAATGATAAAACAAGTATAAAGCATCAAAATTTAACGTACAAAAATGTGAACCAACCACCAAATGCCATCCCAGATTGGAATGGCATACACGCCACAACACCAAAAGTAGCAAGGCAAGGATAGCCCATAAAAGCTCGGCTACGTAGTACAATGTACGTATGCACTATGCAGTCTTATTTCCAGTGGGTGCCAAAACAAAAGATGGCTGTGGACGTGGAGGAAAACAGAAAAGGAGACATTTGGACATAAGCCTACAATGTACGTATAAATTCAGCAGATTCCTGCTTTAGAGCACTATCAGCCAGTTGTTTTTGACAGCCTTTTTGAATGCCATCCTTCTGCTAATGGACTGAATTTGAGGTGGCAAGTCATTCCAATCTAAATAGTAAGACTTGTAGGCAATGCCTTTGACTCCGGGCAGCGGCGGGCACAAAGAAATTAAAATTACTAGATCTAGTACGATGGGTATGAGCACTTGGAGTTTCTAATGAAATTGTTCTTGAGGTATGGTGCACCAGTATCATTGTAATTGTTTGGCATGGTCCTGAGAATTTTGAAAGTTTAATGGAGTTATGAGTCAATTGATCAACCTGGTGTTATTCATGTAGGGCCTATGCATCCCTTCAATTCATTGTTAGTCAATAATGGGGCTTTGCTTGGCATTTTGCCGAATGTTATAAATAAATAAGAAATAAATAAATTAAAAAAAATTGTGTTCACCATGTGACCATGTTTACATCAGATCTTTATGATCTACAGTTCGAACAGCATATTCAATTATTTTTTTATTGATGAAATGTATCAATTATATTCATCCAATGAACATCAATGGTTGAAATTGAGCCCTAGTTGAAAACTGAAGGTACATGACAATGAAAGACACTAATAATGACCCATGATGTACTCTACACCATGGAACCTTTGTATATTACTTACATTTTAAGCATTAGACATACATGCATTCCTTGCGCTGTGCACATTACTGCTCAGAGATAAATTGACATCATTTATTATTCTGGCAGGTTCCTGCTTTCTGCAAATTAACTTGTCCTTGTGGCTGTGTTTTATTACATGCTGAGCAAGCTATAGATTGTCTACAGAGAGAGACTAGTTCAAGCATGGAAGCAAATTAAAGTTACACTAGGGTCATCCAAAAAGTTCAGCCTCATCCTTCAAACTTATCTCTGCCTCTGCAAAGAGCCTGGAAAGGATAGCTCTTTAATATTTTCCACGATTATCAACTGGGGTTTTATATATCTAACATGTGAGCTAATTTGGTTTTAATACCTTTTCTTTATTTGTTGGGGGATTTGTTCAATTTTTTCATTTTGTTGTAGGTATCGTAAAAAGGAAATTCATATTTAGTGGATCAGAAACGGAGAAAATCTGTACAGTAATCTAACTGAAGAAGGCATTAGTAGATTTAATTGAAGTGACCTACATGTACAATATCATTAAAGTCAACTAAGATGGTTTGAAATAATTTGAACATAACCAAAAATCATTTGACTGTCCAAAAAAGCTTCTTTCCTTCAATGAAAACCACTGCTTCTAAAATACCCATAATAATATTGAAATTATTCTAATTAGGCATAATAATATCCAAATTATCTAAAATATCCACATATCTGAACTATAGAAATATCCATTATTATAGTCTTGATAATATCCAAATTATCTAAAATATCCAAATATCTAAAATATCAATAGGCGGAACTATTATCTAAATTATCCTTTTTTAATATCCAAATATCTTAAATACCGGTATCTAATATCTTAGTAGCTTTTAAGCTAATTAGATATTTGTCAGGATAATTTAGAGAGTTACAATCCTGCATCTTAATGCTCACACACTGTATTCAGAACTGAAGTTGCAACAGTTGAGGCAGAACGTTTTGAATGACCCTCATACAATAATGGCTTATCATGACCATTCTATTGCTATCTCTCTCTTGTTATGCACAGGAAACCAAAAAGAGCAATTTATTTTTCATTTGCAGCGCTACAATCCCGGGGCTACAATGTATACATTGCAGAGATTGCTTCAAGAGATATTATAATGTCACTATACATGTAGACCAGGGGGTTGAGAAAAATAGACTTTGTTGAAGGTTTTATGTTAAAATATTTGCGTGTGTTTTTGTTGTTGTTTGTTTTGCTTTTAAAAACACTTCTTTTGGAAACATGTGTACCTATATGTGGTGTGATCAAGCAAAATCAGTTTGAAGTGGGATATTCAATTTTCAGGATTGTAAACAACATAAATTTACAAAGCTACATTTTGCAGAAAACTCCATTGAATTTGGACAACCAGTTCAAAAGATACCAGCAGTTAAAGAAACAAAATAAAAGGAAATACATCCTTTATTTGGCTATCAAAATCAATATTTCCGACTTCCAACTGATTTTGCTTGGTCACATCACATTATGGAGAATGGAGGTATACAAATGGTCCCAGATCAATGCTATTCCATTATGCAACAAAAGAACACCTCTCATACAATGTAGGATTTCTATGTGTATTTACCAAAAACTTTTTTTTTTTCATTTCTCTGCAGATTGCTCTAATCTTCTTTGGTATCCTATATGCTGCATCCTATGCAATTATCAACTACTTCAAGAAACAGCCACACAAGGATGACTACTATATCGGTAAGTGTACATGAAGTAATGACATATTGTACTTATTCAAAGATTCAAACGTATATGTGCTTGACACACATAAGGCCTAAAAAAATTGTTTGTTTTGCGTAACATAAAAAAATTAGGGTAGGTAGGTCGGGATTTTCTAAGCAAAAGCAGTAGAGAAATTGTGATTTCCAAACAAAGGTATCGAACGTATCTATTCAAAATCACACTCCTGTGATGGGATTTTGTTCAATGTTCGATGCTACATTTGGAGATCGCAGTCTCTCTAATATTTGTGTTTCCCTCTGTTAGTGTTACAGTTAAAATTTCCAGAGTACAGAAACTATGATTTGACTAACTGATTGACTGTCTGACTGACTGACTGACTGACTGACTGACTGACTAGCCTATGATACTACACTTGACATCAACACAACCAGTGCTCGACATCAGGCGGGCCCTCCAGCCAAATACAGACCCATGAAATTGTGATACCTGCCTGGCATTACCTGTGTTTGGTTGTAGGTCTGACTAAGTGTCACATATGTAGACCAGGGTAACATTAAAAGTTTAGTTCAGGCTCACAAAAATTAATGAGGGCCTGCTGTAGATTCAAACGTAGTGACAGGGCGGAATGGTCTGTGAAGATTTTGGCAGTCAAGTTAGCTCAATCGATAAGGCGTTCGACTATGGTGCGAGAGGATGCGGGTTCGAACCCTGGCGGTGCCTAGTACGCTCTCGTAGAAAAATTGAGTAAGCTAGAAATTCCCCTGGACAAGGAACTCACTGTTAATTTGTCTTGTTGTAACCCATACGAAACTCGGGTGTGCTCTTGAAGCAGCAAAATCCCTGATTTGTTGTTAAATGGTTTATGGAATGATGTGGGCCGTAGTGGTCAGTGAGAATATTTAAAGTGTGTTGGCATTGACCCCTGTGTGTAGCATTGTGCCTGTGTGTAGCACACTATAAATCACTGCTCTTTTTTTGGCTTATTTTGAGCACTTCTTACATCGGATAGAAACTGATAACTCTGGATGTGTAGAAAATATATGAGGAAACCCACTGCTCAAGTTGATTCTATGCATGTAAAATCAGGACTCAAAATGTTTTTTGATTTCCAAGGCTATTTTGAACATTTTCTATGAAAGCTAGCCCACATGTAGTATTTGCCATCAACAAATATTTTTCACCGGAACTATTTTGTGAAACATGGGGGCAGACCAGCTTTAATCCAGCTGTGTATTTTGAATCCTGGTTGCATTTAATGTAGAAAATGCAATGTATGAACAAAAGTTCTAATTTGTTTGTTCTCTGTCCTTACTGATAATAGTTAATCATCTCGCTTACTCTCCTTCTCTCTTCATCCCTCTATACAGAGAATGAAGAAGATGCCATGGTATATCGCATAGCGCTCTGGATATCTACATTTACTCTTGCCGTGTCAATGGGGGCGGTATTACTATTACCGATATCGATCTTGAGTAATGAGATCTTATTGTGGTATCCCAATAGCTATTTGTTACAATGGCTCAATGGGTCACTGATTCATGGTAAGTAAACAATAAGTGTATAGTCTGTCTCCTCTCAAGTTGAGAGTAACGCCATCTTGGATTTCGCAATGGCAGATTCAAATCTTGTGCTCTAACGTAATCCCGCTGGGGTATACATTTGCATAGAAGGGTGATTGTCCATACTCTGGCGACGCAACTGTGTAAATGCACTGATTCAAATCAGCCACTGCAAAATCCAGCATGGTATTACACTTAACTTGAGACAAGACATACTATCGTGAGACATTGTCCACAAATGGAGATGCAGACTGTCAGATACCAAAGCTGATCAACTCAACATTAGGGCAAACACTTTAATATTGTCCATCGGTTTCCGGCACAGATTCTGCTCAATTTGATTCTTCATTACGTCAAAATCATAAGAGAACAATTGTAAATGGCAAGTAAAACCTTGTCCATGAATGTGTAGTTTTGTGTACGCATGCTGCACATAATAACTTGCCCTTGATAAAGGGCAACCATGTTTAATAATAGCATTCAGAGGTCTGGTTAGTGTCATAATATTTATCTTGATGTTTCCTGAAACTGCACCTCCAATTTCCTTTGTACAACAATATATGTAAATTGTGATCAAGACAAAAGATGCAGGCATTGAGTGCATACAACCAAGCTTGTTGGAGCTAAGACTAGTTATCAGGTATACTAGCCTCAGAGTTGGAGTATATCATAGCTATGAGACAGCATCGAGCTAGTGCTACCTATAAAATGCAACCATAGAATACTTGGAGAATAAACAATATGAATTTTTGTTTTTGCTATTCTCTACTGTGTGATGATGACAGGCAGGTCCAATATCACTATGCAGCTAGTTCGCACCTCTACAAGCGTGTTCTACTGATGCAGACATTGCAGTCTACCATGTGATAGACCGCATGCAGGAACAAATGAAATCAAGTGCTAACAAGCTAACCCCCAGCCACTTTACTAAGAAGATAAATATAAGCCTGTCAGTAACAAAACATTTCATAGTAATTAGCCTTTCAAATCAAACCTCAAGAAATGGGCAAATCTACAATGCTTATAAAATGAAAATGCTTGAAGGACAGTGTACATGTACAAATTCAGAAGTTGTCAGTTATGTGTAACTTGAGCATTACCATAGGTCATTCATTCATGCAGTTGACAGTTGTTTGATTTCAATAGTTTCCTGAAAAAAGCCATAAATTGATTTCCTGTTTGCCGGCTAGTTTCCTGTAGTTGTATACAGTCTAAGTGGACATGTGTGATTAATTGCTCACATGTTGTCAATGTTGAACTCTATACTTGCTTTTAAATTTGTATTTGTAAGCTTCCTTACAATGACCTATACACATTCTCGCATTATTTTTGTGGTAGCTGCTAGGAAAGTGTGCAAAAATAAAATGTTACAGCACCAAATTTTCTTCAGTTGATTCTCAAAACTCTTTGCGTTATAAGATTTTTTTAAATTGCTTTGTATACTGACACAAAAAGCACACAGTTAATATAATTGATTAAGTGTCAATTCTGAAGTAAATTTATATTGCATACAGGCTTGCCACAACAGTGTAGCGAGCAGTGCTAAAAGTCAGCCCAATTTCCAATACCAGAAAAAGGCACCCAAAATCCTAGCATGCTATTTACAATGATGCTGAACCCAGTAATAACTTGTATTATGGGTCTTTTGTTTTACATGTACATAGTATATTGATGTTAGGATTTTTTTTCATATTTTTTTGCGATTTTATTTTGCGGATCTGGCAAGTGCTACAATCGTTCATGATTGATTAAAAAAAATTGGAAAAAAAATTACAAGTTTGTATTCAAAATTGGCAGATTTGTAACTTGTGTTCACTGCATAATTAATCTATTAAAAATCTAAAAATGCATTGGTTTTGTATAATTAATATGTTTCTATATCTTTTATAGATTCTGAAGTGAACACACATGTTACAAATCTGCCCCTTTTGGATACAAAATTGTAATATTTTGGTGGTTTTTCCCAATTTTAAAAAAATAAACCGCAATTAAGTGATTGCAGCAGTTGGGAGGAATTTTAATTCTTGTACTTAACTTCTTGTAACTTGTACTTAAAAGTACAAGTTCAGGAGGGATTAAGTACAACATGGACTTTTGTGGAGAAAAGGAAAGAACGTTACCCATGTGTTCTAAGTATTTAGAGGTTCTTGGAATATCTTCACATGCTCTAGTTGTAATGAAGTTGCTTGTTATCAAAAAGAGGAAGAGAGTGTTTGTATCATGTGATAGTTAAAAAAAGTATTTGATTTCTTTTCCCCCAGGTCTCTGGAACCAGATTTTCTTGTTCTCCAACCTGTCATTATTTGTTCTGATGCCCTTTGCTTATTTCCTGACTGAATCAGAGGGATTTGCAGGATCTAAGAAGGTAATGTTACTTGGTACTTACTTAGTATGGTGCTCAATGTAGATGTGACACCATTTAAGACAGCACTATTGTGAATCAGAGGTAGGGGCAAATGGGGGGGGGTAAAAAACAAGGAAAAGAAAATTGTATACAACTGCATATTAAACTTGACAAGCAAGTATGCTATGGATATAAGGATTTTCACAAAATATGTGCCTGGTTGTTTACAATTTGATGATATAATAACAGCTCAATATTAATTTATTTATATCAAAGTACACTACTTGAGCTGGCTTATAACCTTTCCAATTACTGTACAAATGGTAATTTTTGTAAGGGTTTTAATTTCGCGGATTTCGCGAATGGAGTGTCATCCGCGAAATTAACACCTCGCGAATATATGTAGGCCTATAATGTATTGCAAGTATAGGGCAAGACTAGGCAATCGTGAAAATAACAATCGCAAAAATGTCTCTCACTCCAATTCACGAAAATAACTGTACGCGAAAATTACCACTTATAGAGTAAGCTAAAGTTGAAAGTAATTTCATAATTCAAATCTGCCTGTGTGTGTTGACCTGCATTGTAGAACTAGAAGTTATGGAACTTGACAGTGCAGTGAACTTGTTGAATTGACACTGAACACAGGATCAAGGTCATGAAAATAAGGTCAAATTATTTAAATATCCTTTCTGTAGATTAAAATAGTTCACTTTTGCAGTGACAATTTCCAGACATTACAAACCATTTTTAAATGCTTGATATGTGAGTGCATATATCTATTTACATGATTTAGCTCTTTTTAATAGATAAGCACTGACCAGTGAGTTAATTTATTTCTGTAGGGGTCAGGGAGGAATTTAAATTAAAATTATCCTGTTTTGGCAAATGAAACAAGTCCTAATCCTAGTTCTAACAGGTGATAAAAGGCATATTTCAATATTTGGCCAAATTTTTGAAATAAGGGCCAAAAACACACATTTTTAGGGTGTGTTTCATATGCTGTGACAATCAAGCCCAAAGACTTGACTAAGAACACTTTCAGGTAATGCATTCTAATTTTTGAAAATACATTTTTTGATATCTTTTATAACCGATTATCAACATTAACAAAAAATATTAAATTTATAAGCAAACTCATACCATATACTGCAAATTTTGAATGCTTAGAATTGTACCAAGTCTTTGCATTTTGTGACTAAAATTGTCAAAAATCATGCAAAAAACATGTTTTTGGCCCATTTCCCCTAAAATTGTACAACGATTCAAATTTGACTGTTATTGCCAGTTAAAATTAACTAAAGGGTTCAGATTCAGCTATGTTTCATTTGACAAAACAGGATAATACTTTTGTAATCCAAAAAAAAATTGCTGTATTTTTCTGGAATGGGGAGTAGTGCACTTTACACATTGAGTGACAGGTGCATGATTTTATGAATTCATATATGCTTAAATGTCAAGTTTTTATAGATGTACACATTAACTAAATTGAAATGACTTTCTCTTTTATACTACAAAGTATGTTTTCGTATAGCTCTCTTAATTATTCTTGACTCCCTCCTAATTTTAGGATTGTCTGTACTTCAATTGTTTTATTGTTCTCTTCATTCCTACGTTGCAGGGTATCAAGGCTCGAGTGTACGAGACATTTGTGGTACTGCTCATGTTAGCTCTATTAGTGTTTGGATTAGTTTGGGTGTTATCAGCATTCCTTGACAATGACCAATCTAGCAGAGAGGCACTCGTCAGTAAGTATTCAGACTGAATGCTAAAAAGGAGCTGAAATCATATTCTGCTATAAAAATATTGATTTGCAAATTCAGATCAAAATTCCAGAGGACCTACCTTCTTCTACCAGTGAACACTTAAACATATTGCTATAAATACTTGAACTAAGTATACAAGGGGTGAGAAAATGATCACAAACTGAAGTTGGTTGGCTTGTGAAAAAATAAGACTCATAACACTGTGTATTGATATAGAATAACATGCAGGCAGTTGGGCGCAGTCCTTATGCCAGTTGTGCATTGCGTAATGCGTGACTGAGGTATGTGTATGTGAATTTACGTGTACAGTAGCAAAAGTCAAAATAATTTTCACCTTATATAAGCCCAACACACTTTAGTACTTTAGTAGACTACCTGCAAGTCTGGTAGCAACATGCTTATTTGTCATAGTTCTTAGCTCCTTGCAATCTACTTCTAAAAATCAGTGGGCTAGAAGTCAGAGCTGCTTCTGACAAAAGGTTGATGGTTGCCTGTTCAAGTAACCTGTTGGCATTCTTAATTTGTATATAATGTAATATTGTTATTTTTCATTACAGAGGCAGGCACATCATATTTGCCATATTTGTATTCTTATATGTCACTGTTGGGTGTTTTACTCTTACTCAGTAAGTACCAAATAGAATTAACATTTGAAACTGAATCGAGATATTTTTAGAATCAAGAGTGAAAATAAGCAGGCTACAGGCCTTTTTTCAGGTCCACTGTAGCCCACTGAGATTATAAATCACAACACCAGGCTATACTTTTTTGTCCTGAGCCATAGCCTATCACCATTCAGTCAAATAGAAATAGAAAATGGTGAACCGGAATGGGGTTTCTCTGCAATGTGAGGTCGGAATTTTAGCTATTATTAATTCAACCAAAGTGGAAATGGTATATGATGGAATCAGATGATCTTCTTTTAAAATTTCTAGTAAACTAAACTGGCTTCAAAAAGAAACTTATAATTTTTCACAAGGTCATATCTTAAAATCCTGTCCATAAAAATGAACAAAAATTGCACACAGGATTACTTCAATACTCTACTCGAAACACTGGTCAGTAACCAAACAGTTGTCCAACTGACACAACAGCAAAATGCACTGACGTGGAACACCTTCCTGGACCACATTCACAGCCCAACAGATTTCTTTTGCTGGGTTCCAATTATTCGCCTGTACATGAACAAAACTTACACACAGGATTACTTGAATACTCTACTCTAAACACATGTCAGTAACCAAGCAGTTGTCCAACTGACACAACAGTAAAATGCACTGACACAGAACAGCTTCCGGGACCAAGTTTCTTTTTGAGGCCAGTTTATATGGGTTTCAATATAAAATAAAGTTCATGTTGCAGCATCACAAAATCGACCTATAGATTTTGACACATTTGCTCCTATAAAATCACAACTGCAACTAGTGACATCATCCTTATATACTGATGATGAGTCTAAATCATTTTTGTATCATTTTCCTTGCTGCAGTTTCGACACCCCTAGGGTTCACTAGGATGTTTTCTGTGATCGGTAAACTGGTGGTCAAACCACAATTTATGGAAAACATTGAGGAGGATTTCCACTCAGCACGGTTTGAAGAGGAAGATCTCAAGAGGAAGCTGGAAGGTATGCAGAATTAATAGGGCTGATTGCAATCGTTGCATTCACAGAGGGAATTGAATCAAAAGCATGTTAACAGTTCCTGTCATATAACATCAGCTTAATAACTGAGATCATTGTAATTGCATCAAACATGGACTCAGTAAAAGCTGATAAAATTGAATGTGTTACCGATCCAGGGGAAGCTCGTCTTTTCTCCTTTTAAATCTAAAAAGTCATGCAACTTACATCAGCCTATTTTGGGGTAATAATTACAGTCTCACAGCTCCTAATAATTTGATATTTTGTCACTCCTGGATATGCAAGCAATCATAGTTAAAATGTATCACTTTGTTTTCTTTGTTAATATCAGATAAAAATAAAAAGAAAGAAAACGGCACACCACCACGGGTTCACCTCCGAAATGGACACACAAGCACACCACCAAACACGCACCTTAATGGTGGATCAGAACTTCGACAACGTTTAGCAGAGGTTCAGAGAGAGCGGCAGGTGTTGGACAGGAGGCGGAAAGCGTCGTCTTGGCAGCGTAATGTCGGCTATCCTCTGTTGTGGATTTTGATGTTTTTACTCACAGTATTGTGTTTATTTATTGTGGGGTGGAATGTGTTAAGGATGTTGTTTGGGGTTGGCTACTTACCAGTCAGTATCAAGGTAGGTTTAGTAAGTTTAGTTCTTTAGATTTGTATAACATTGTATTTGGAAGTGGCAATCTGATATAGTACCTGTCAGGGTTAACAAGACACCCATCTTAGCTGGCCACCCATTAGCCCACTTCCAGTTGGGACTATCGTAAATCAGTCTGTTTCAATAGCTGATGATTGTGCACAATTAATAGATTTTCCGTATCCAATCTTTATAGAGACCGTACTCTCTCTTTCCAACCAGTTTTGGAAGGTGGTCAAGTGCATTTTACTCAAGATTGCATGACACTAAATGGGTAGATCACAAAGACAGAATTAAGATGGCTATAGGAGTCAATTTAACAAATGAGTTCAGGCTGGAATGGCTCTTGAAAATTGTGGCTTAGTTCTAGCACTGGAAATGATGAATGCAAAGAAATGTAATTGGAAAGGCCACATGAAATAGGAGAGAACAAGAATACAGGAAATGAAATCTAATGATATTGTTACTTTGTTTTCCTTACAGGAAGAAGGTCTTGGCAAAGTATCTCTGTCCATGTTGGGTTGGTTTGGCGCTCTCATTGAAACAATGCTGATATTGTATCCTTACATTACATTTTATTTTATTTGTGCTAATGATGCTTCCTGAAAATTTAAGTGCTGTTTAAAAAACTTAAGTGGCTAGGTGGGTGGGGGAGCAAAAATATGGACATTCTCTATAGACAAGGGAACAACCCAAAAGTGATGACACCATATTAATGAAAGTACATTGGTTAAGAAGCTGACCTCCTCCGTCCCTGTAACACAAGTGTGAAATATTGAAGATTCCAACCCAGGTCAAATTTGACTGATGGTTTGACAAGTTTTTTTACATGTGTAATCAGACTTTTTAACCCCCACCGTAACAAAAGGACCTTCGTTTATAGGACGTCAACAAACTTTGTATGTGTTCCTTGAGATAACATGTGACATCTTGACCAACCAGGGTGTTTGGAATGACCATGGTTCCATATGTGAATCATGTTTTGTTGAGGACCCATATACTTTAAAATCTTAAGCCAAATCAGATATAAGGAAATAAAGCTATTGAATAATGAAGTGGCCATATGCTGTTACCTAAAGCATGTCAATAGACCAGTTCCTAATCTATGTTAAGAAACACAGTACTCTCATCTATAGATGTTCTTAAAACTGCCACACCTTTCACATTGCCCGATTTGACACATTTTATGGCGGGAACATCAAGTCGGGTTCTGATTGTCTAATTGAATCACGTCATCACATTAGCATCTCATTCGCTGATCAATCTGCATAGTATTGCAGGCATGATTTTATCAGAGGGCTGACAGTAAATTTTGCTGATCCCTCCTTTTTTTTACGTATGTCGATTTAACACACGAACACGTGGTAGTGTTCCAGGCCTACGCGATGGCAGGGTAATGGCAGCTTCCATACTTTTATTACTTTTATAATGAGCTGTCATATCCCAATTAGTTTTATCTCTGATTTTATGGAAAAGATCCTGACGAGGGGACATACCCACTGCATTTGCTCCTCTGGTTTCGCTACGCTATGGTTCTGCAGTGGCTTAATAAAAGTACTTGAAGAATGTTGTACAGCATTATGTTTCTTAACCAGCCATTCTTGACAGATATTTCATGCTAGCATCCGTGGTAGGATTATACGGTGTACCATTCGTTGGTCGCATGATACCCCATTGGCAGGACACATCCATGACCAAAGTTATTGTTAACTGTCTTGTCTTACTTATCCTAAGCTCTGCACTACCAGTACTATCTAGAATATTAGGTAAGTGTATGGTTAAATGTCAATCAAACTTGCTACAACACTTATATTGTATAATTTGGTTCACCTTAAGTTCGGTAGTGACGTACATTCGTATTTCGATTGCTGCAGTATCGAATGCGCGTAAAGTTAAATGCGCTGAGTGTATACGCATGTGTACAGGGGCGGTTTGTCGGCACGCGCGAGCATTGACGTCACTACCGAACTTGAGGTAAACCAGTCATCATATTTCCCTTTAAAGGTGGATGACCCAAATGTCAGCAGCATCACTCCATTTTCATCAAAATGGAGATTTGGCAACTATAAAAGGATAAACTCGTTTTAAAGACCTAATAGATGGATGGTATAATCAAAAACTTGACCGCTTCATCCTCCATAGTGGTATACCACCCACACTGTTCTATGGGTCATTGTGACATACTTTTGCTTCTATACTCTGTCTCATCTCAAGTTAAGAGTAACACCTTGATATTGGAGTAGTTACTTAGTGGCAGAAAAGTGTGTGCTAACCTAATCCTGCGGAGCATATACACACGCGTAGAAGGGGGATTTGTCTGTATGCTGGCAACGCACCACCACATAAATGCGCTGATTCGAGTCTGCCATTAGAAAATCCAACATGGTATTACTCTCAACTTGAGACGAGACACAGTATTTTATTCAAACCACTTGAGCAATTATTTAACGCGAAACTCAAAAGGTTGTTTTGGTGACAGCCTCATCTTCCCACTTTACCACATGAAAATGCATATTTGGGTATATGGAATATGTTTATTTTAGGTGGTATATATGATCAAAAACAAGGTAGTCTGATAGTTACCACCCCAGATGAGCCACTAGGATATACATTTTTGGTAATGGGTCTCAATGTGATTTGGATAACAGAATGTTGTACTATTAGCAGGGTGTTAGCTAGCCACCTGTCATTTAGGACAGGCAGTTTGCTCCTGGGACAGGCAAAATTAATGCCTGTCACATATGATGAATTCTAAGAATAATGCATGAATAAGTTCTGTGAAGTCAAAACAAGACCAGACAAACAAATCAAGACTATGGCAATAGCTATTTGAACTGACTGACCCCCAGAAGGGGCTAAGGTCATGTTTTCAGGGACAGATTTTGGACAGGCAATTTTGGTGAAAATGATGAGCACTTCTTAACTCCTAGCTAAGACCCTGACTATTGGACCACAATCTGGTCATGGACCTTTAATATAAGGATAGAAATTAATTTTGATGTTGTGATTTATCTGTTGCTGCAGGTGTGACCAACTATGACCTGATGGGGGAATTTGGCCAGCTTGACTGGTTAGAGAATTTTTACCTTATCTTCGGCTATAACATCCTGTTTGGTGCCCTCACATCTTCGTGTCTACTCAATAAATTTACATCGATGGTGAGACAGAAGATCATGGAGCGTGTAACTGATCAGCTGGACAAAGTACGGAAACAAAGCCACATATCACGGCCGTTGTCATGGCACCGGGAGAGAGTGAATGGACCGAGCTGATTGGTGAAACAAAAGTTGGGTCATCCATGTTCCGAATCAAAATGTGTTATAACCTTAATGTGTGTGTTCACTTTCATGTAAGTATTATAACTGCCAAGTGTTTGATAATAGAAACACTGATGTTACCAAGATATTGTTGATGATGTTGCACAATACCTTGTAGTGAGGAGATACTTGTTTTCCCGACCCATTTTGCATGGGTGTATGTTGCTGATGTTGATCCAATAATTATTTGTTGAAATATTAGTATCTGAAATAAAAATCTGAAGTAGCTTATTTTAAGATGCTTTGAAATTTGGGCTAATCTGTTTGAAGTCCACACTCCCCTGTGGAAGAATTAGGAAATATCTTCCATGGGGCAGTATAAATTTCAAATGGAATTAACACATTAACCAACTCTATCTGAAGCTCACTCTCCCTCTGTAGCAAACTCAGGTTGACATTTTCTAAGAGGGTGTATTAAATTAATATGGAGCTGCCTAATGTGTTCTTTACAAATTACATTTGATATTCATACTCACCCTGTGGAAGATATTTCCAAAACCCTCCAGACACAGGGGTAGTGTGGACTTGAAATGGATTAGCCTGAAGTTGACCAACCTACATGTAAGGGCCAAATTCATGAAGATCTACAAAGCAACCTAGCTTAACAACTTGTGTTACTTGTAGTATTTGCAATGGATTTGATGGGCATTAGTAGAGAACTATAACAAATTTCCATTATTATTTAGGCCCAGGTCTGGTGTTATGAATTGAAATATAAGCCAGCTGGGAAATAGCTGTGGTATTTTGGAGACCAAAATATCTGTATATTTTGAATATCTGTGTATTTTGACTTCATAAAACTATATTACTTCATAAAGTTATATTATATGCTGCAATCGTACAACAGAATCTAGTTACAAGATTGTTTGCTCTGAATAACCTCAGTGATTTTAAAAGGTTATGCAAATTCAAGGTCAACCACCTGATTATCAATTTGTGTGTCTGCTTTACAAAACAAAAAAACTTGTATCCACACATTTTAGAACGAACAATACACCTTCATATCATACCTTTAACGAGGTTTGACATTCACCATCGAAAAACAAAAATCCGGGAGACCAGATTTAATTGCCACTACTTCTAATGTAAATGACAGAATTAATTGGTTATTTTTGTAAACACGAACGTCCATGCAATTAGCATTAAACTATATCGTCCAAAAAAGTGTTTATGATTAGGTCAATGTTACTTTTTTTATTCTTTATTATATCTGACCTTGCTAAGTTAAACCTGTTAGCCTGCATTAGTTCCTATCACAGATGTAACAAGCAGTATCTCTTGTATAACATTTTAAACAAAACAAAACACAATCAGAGTAAAACACCGAGATGTGATTGATATATGTATATAACGCATTGATTATTGCAACTCAAGTATAGCGTTTATGTCTACCTTAATCATATAACCAGTCAGTGTTCGAAATATGCCTCAAAAAGTTACAGGCCAGCCGGGCTTGACCTTAAAAATTTACCGGCCAGCCAGGCCGGCAACTAGATGCCAGTCAGAAAAGTTACCGGCCAGGCCAAAAAGTTACAGGCCAATGGCCGGCTGACCGGCCCTATTTCGAACGCTGTAACCAGTAACCCACATCATACATTCTGTGTGTGTTTATAGGTACCAAACAAGCTGATTTCAGCAGTTTGAAACTGTCCATAGTATTTAGTTTACCACATGTTTAAATTAAAATACAAAAGTACAACTAGAAATATTTGAGGTTTATACTCAAAATTTTTTGTTAGAATGGTCTGATATCTGTATCCAAATTGTAGTTGAAATATCAGAACTAATATAAGCCTATATTCAACATATTTACCTAAAGTTTGTGGAGAAAGTATTATATTTTATGACATGCAAATTATATGATGTATTACAAGCCTATGAGGTTGTTAAGATGCTCTTCTTTGGGGCTGAGGAAATTTTAAAACAAGGTACAAAAATTATTAGAGGTTATAATTTATTTTTTATATCCTCACAAGATGTATCTACAAAATTGAAGATTATTTTGTATTGGACACAATGTAATATTATTATGTATGCTAATATGCATTTTACAGTTATGCTAAATTTGTCATTTTTCTTCTGCATCAAACTTTTGACTTGCTCAGTTAAATGTGCCCAACAAGCACTAAAAGTGGATTTCAGTGTATTATGATATTCAAACGAATGTTAATATGTGTTAGTAAATAAAGCTGTAAGTAGATTTAAAAAGTCACTCAACACAAAAAATTAAAATTACGGGATTTAATTTGATTATCTCAATTTCATTTTTTGTGTTGAATGACTATTTAAATGAACTTAATATTATGATATTGTTATTGGTGACAAACTGCAGATTACTATAAACAACTCCTCTATGAAACTGTGTAGACTCTCATTCATCTGGGTATGTTGAAATTAAGATTTAATTTAAATCTGGTCAACAACCAGACATACCTAGTTTTGACAGACGAATTGACATTGCGACTAAAACCTTCAGTCTTCAGTTGGGTTGTGATGCAAATTGTCATCTATACCGGACAGAAGGTTTCAGTCGCAACGTCGGTTCGTCCGTCAAAAATAGGTATGTCTGGTTGACCAGATTTAAATTAAATCGTAACTCCTCTGTGGTGTTTATGGACAGATGAGGGCATCATAATTGATCATTATTTTCACATGGACTTGGATATATGTGCATTGTTTGAGGCACTTCACATGTTACATGCACTACAGTCAGTCTACTCTGAAGTACAAAGTACAGACGCGGACGCACACAATGTGCTGACTTTGAAGGCACGCATACCTGCAACAGAGACGCAACACTACGCACTGTATATGTGTGCGTTGTCACTTTGTACTTCAGAGTGGACAAACTGTAGGATCCACAACATGCCCATCTATCAGGGCACAGTTCTTTAACCCCAATACATTTGTACATTCATTGAATGACCTCTGAAAATTTGAGTACAAAAACTCATACTCTGCACCTTGAGGTCAAATTTTGCACTATGATTGTTTAATTGAGATTATTGAACTATACCATTGGGATGAGGACATTGTGGTCCATAGTGAGGGGGACGATTTGTAGTAATCTGCTATTTGCCATTTCGAAGGAAAAACCCAATTTATTTGTGTGATATGAAGAGCTTGTCTCTTACTTTTTGGATGGAAAAAAAAAGCAATATAATCGCAATAGCAATCAGCATTGTAATGAATATATTGTTGCTTTCAACTAAGATGCCATCAACCTAGAATCTGTGCTACATGTATGTCATTATACAAGCAGTTGATCTGTAGATTGAAGTCCAGATTTGAGCTGTTTGGTTCTTAAAATAAATCTGTACTTCTTGGAATCTCTGTACTTCAACACCATTATCAGGTTTCTTGATCAAGCATGCTTCCAGTGGTGCTGGTTATGTTTCTTGAAGTTGTATGAATGGTGTTCTGTTTGAGGCTTGCTCTCATGCAGTGTTTCTAGATTCAATACAATGCTGATAGCAATTCTCTTTTTGGTATATCCCAAAATTCTTTGCAAATGAAACCAAGAATTGATATAAATTGTGTGACCCGACCACTTCCTAGCTACATAGGCCTATGCTGGTGTATTTACTATTGATATGAAAATCTCAAATCCTTGCATATATTTCGTTATTTTTGCTATTTGAAAAAAAAAATCGACAAAATTATTTTGATTTTCTTGAGTTGAAGAGGGTAATGAGCATGCGCAGATCATAATTTCTGCAGCGGAACATGCGTATATGCATAGTGGAAAAGAAACATTATGTATCTATCGTACAGGTGGTGTTCGTACAGGTATAGTTAGTGTGTTATACTTTGCCTTGAGTGCTCTGCCTTTATCGCGGAACAAAATCACCATGCCGTGCTGTTGAACAACTAGTGAATTTGCCCTACTATCATGGCAATTTCTGACACAAAGATATAGGGATGATGATGCTGTGAGGCGGGGAGTAATAATCTGACATAGGCTCAAGTTCTTTGCAAAGGATTCTGGGATTAAAGAAAAGGTGAATTTGTAAATATTACACTGTGTGTGTTTGTATTCTGTATTTGTCAAGTTAAACTTCCTGCTCATGTTTATTATGGTTAATTACACTTTATTTCCTAATTGTTTTGAGTTTTGTGCCATGCATCGGCTGTTTACGAGCTTGATCGCAGAAGTGATAAACAATACTGCTGATTGGCTGATCGACAGTCACGACAGCCATCAAGCGTGTAGAAGGGGCAGTAGCATAGACTTTGCCACTTCTATGTGGTCGAGAAGAATTAGGAAATGTTTTTAACAAATTTTCTTAGCGATCAGATGTTCCGTTTTGTTGTTATATTAAATGCCATTGAAGGATTTGTTTTTTATGTTGATGTTAAATTTGTTGCCTACAAAGCAATTGACAGTAGTTAATCAATATCATAACCTCAATCTTGAAATACTCGTGCAAGCTTTCCAAATGCTTTTTTTTTTAATGATCAAACAAAAATGGTCAATTCACACATGTATCTGATATGTTAGCTAGGGCCAAAAGGACTTAACATTTTGAAACTTGTTAAAGGTGGTCCAGAATAGTGAATACCAAGTTATAGAGTAAAAATAATGTTGATTTACAATATATGTATATAATGACCTATTCAAAGTAACTGAATTTGTTCAAACAAACTTGTATACTGTATTATATATTTTATGTTCCGATACCAAAGTTTAACTGAAATTTCACATCATATGTTTACAAATGTTTGTGTGTAGCCTATATGTTTGTGTTTGCATGAATGTGAGGATGTACTTGCCATGTGAGTTGTTAATGTCTGATGAAAAGAATATTTGATTGAAGAAAAGTATATGAAGTAACAGGCTATTCCATTCGAATTGATTCTCCCCTACCCTCGCAACTCTAATAAGCCAATAACTTACAATCCTATATATAAAATAGAGTCACATTTGGAATAGCCCAATTCATACCCTCATTTATGCCCCTAAGGGGTACGCCCTAACCCCCCACAACATGTAATTCTATAGTTAATCTTAACCAATGTAAAATGTGCATGTGTATTTCTATATGCCTCAACTTTCTTGATATCGTTAGAGTTTGAGAGCATCTAAGAGTACTAAATAGTAAGTTTAGTGGTAAATATAGCTGGTGTATAATTAGGGAGCCTAAATGTAGTGGTCTATGATAAGCCACACAAAAAAAACACCTTTATTCAGTGGTATACTTGTTCTAATAATTCATTATGTATTCTTTAGTTTTTGTAGAAATATGATATCATCATGGCTCTTACTGTGTACATTTCTAAGTTGTTAGTAACTTAGTGTAACCTACAGGAAACAAGGCAGGCACTCGGTCTAAAAGCTGATGAAAATCTCTGCAAGGCTGAAGTTGTCCAAAATGTCACAAATTTTGAGTTCAGGGCCTTGAAAATTAATAAGGGCCCTTAGATTGCAATTTAACAGCCAAAATAGCCCTTGAAGATGCTGACTTAGTACTGAACATGATAGAAAGTTTGAAATAAAAACTACAACTCTTAACTTTGTGCTGTCAGTACAAATTGGGGTTCCAACCTAATGACTGAGTCATGTATTTTTGGCAGATTGATGAATAAATATTCACTTTTCGGATGCTGCAACTTTCGAAATGTGCACCAGTTTCTGAGAAGCCATAGTATAATTGAAAATAAGAGCCCTGATAGTGGCGTATACTTTCGCAAAAGTAAATGTCTTGTACTTCGATGCTTATGAAACCAGTATGACCAGGGTTGCTAACACTTAAAAATGTTGCACAAATCAATCAAAATCCACCCAAAACGTATCTTGTCAGAAATCAATCTAATGCCAAAGTTGGTCTGAAATTGTATGTGAAGCAATTGCCTTCAAAAAGTTATAACCAAAAAGTGCCAAAAGTAATGTTTTTGTGCAAGCTATGAAAGTTTCAAGGCAAAAGTTCAAAGTTGCAGAATTTGGCTATCAAAATTGCAGGTTTGGCAACCCTGACCTCAGTGACCTGTAAATTCTGTAAAAGAGCCACTTAAAGCTGTTATAAGTTTCCCATATTTTATCTCCTATTTATGTATAACCTGTAAATTCTGTACAAGTGCCACTATTAGTTAAACCTGTTGCCAATTAACCCTATCTTATCTCCTTTTTACGACTTTTGGCTGATATTTAATTACAAGTGTGTGCCATTAGAAAGAAAGATGCTTATTTAGATGAATAAAGTGTATGGTGCAGATTATCACCAGTATGATGTAACTTATGGTGTGAATTAGATTGTAAATTACCAGCCCTCAAAGGAGTGGGGAAAGAGGAGGTTATAGGAGTGGGTATATGATGAGCTTATGTATGTAATGCAATAATGTGGATGTTTAAAATGCAAACTTGTATGGTAATATGTGTAATGTTTCAAATGATTTGTATTGTATTCATGTAGAGTGTTGACTGTTGGCAGTTGAGAAATTTATCAACAGGCATTCCTTTGTCAAAAATGTTCCATCACCATTGCAGATAAAAAAATAGTAATTCATAAAAATGTGACCATAATGGGGCATATAATCAAAATGATGATTGTGTACATATTAACGGTCACATTCCTTGTTGCTTACACATTTACTTACCATGGTAACCATTTGAATATCATAATGGTTTTGGTTACATTACAGTCTTAATTTGTTCAATAGCATACCCATTTACCAATGACGTACTAAGTTAAATAGAACTTTATATGAGAGTCAAATGCTATTGTCTGTTCCAGTTTTGATGACATCTCTGTGTCACTTTTGAAGAGGTGGTAGTGATTTGATGAGACAGGTGTCCTGTTCAATTCTTAGATTGCAGATTGATTTGCTCCATTGCATTCAAACATACAAACCTCCTGTGACAGTGAATGGAATTTGTCAAGCGTAACATCACAAGGTGTCAGCGTAGCTGGAACATATACTGTAGTTTGTTTACCATAAGTGTCCTGAAAACCAAAATACAAAATGTTTTTTGTTTTTGATTTAATTTTTTTTTGAGCCAAGATGTATGGTAACATATGCCTGATATCACAAATGTGATGTGATCAATCAAAATCAGTTGGAAGTCAGAAATATTAATTTTGAGATATAGCCAAACAAAGAAAGTATTTCCATTTGTTTCCTAATGTTTTGGAAACTCTCTAACTGCTTCTGAACTGGTTGTCCAAATTCAATGGTGTTTTCTGCAAAATGTAGCTTTGCAAATGCTGTTTACAATCCTATAAGAAACTGAAAATTGAATATGTCCGACTTCAGACTGATTTTGTTTGATCACAAGGTTAGGTTAGATATGAAAGTGATAAGTTACAAGAAATTATAGGAAAAATTCTGCTGAAAAATTTGGTCATTTATGTTTTTGTCTCATATAAAAATAAGAAATGGGGTAAAATTGTTCCCAATTTTGAAATGCTTGCGGCCTATTGAAAACAAACTAGTTCTTTTTTGCTATCAACTATAAGTCAGACAGCATTATGTTTATGTATGTGAAAATAAGAAATGGAAAAGTGGTATGACAGAAGCTCAAACACTTATTTCAGTGATATAATTGTGACCTGATCTGATTCAGTTGGTCAATGCAACCCCCCCCCCCATGAAGTGTCGAGATAAAAGACAAAATTATAGTCTGTAAAGCACTGTCTGGGGTCAGTTTCCAGTGTATTATATTATTTTTAAAATAAGGTAGTAAAAGTAGTAAAAACCCTTGAAACATCCGAAAGTGTATCATAACTTTGTGATAATATTCCTCATGATATTTTGAAAATTTGAGTCGCCTTATTTTATAATGTTTCAAAAATTGCAACAATAAACTGCATGTATCAGGTCAGGTCACATTTCTTGTTTGATTTTGTTAGCTGACATAATTTATGGCAAATTACCATTTAATTGTTTTAAGGTACAGCATTTATAATGTTTTTGTTGTTGTTGCAAGTATCAGTTGGCTCTGTAAATAATCAATTGCCAAGTGTTACTTGAGACAACTAATTTTCAAACAGTATTGCTTCTTAATTTTTTAAAGACTTTTTTTGTGTTGTTTGTTATATTGTTTTGTATTCATTATGCTTGAGCTTGTCGGAGTTTTCCTCAAGTGCGGAAAAAATTGGTTTAGATTCTAGAGCATTAAGTTGACAATTAATGCCGCTACTGGCCAGTTTGAATCTTCACTATTGGGCTATTCCAGATGGCTTCCACCCCTTTGGAAGGCATGACCTTAATCTCCCACACAGGGGGTGTAAGTTTCAAATGGAGTCACCTATTTAGGTAAGCCCATTGAAAATTCACACTCCCTGTGTGGGAGATCAAGATTATGCCTTCCATAGGGGTCTATAGATTGCAACTGGCATAGTCCATTTCATACTCCCCAATTTTAGACCTTTGAGCAGAAAAAAAAAGTTCTTTCAATCTGGGTAAAATGATTTTCATAAATATACCTAAATAGTAAAATACCATATCTCGTTTATTTACCTTTACCAAAAATGTGACATGCACACCATTTTGGGTCTTATGTGTGACAAGCTATCCCATTGAACTACTTTGTAGGTTTACTAAGTCTTCCTGTATACATTCTCTGAATCTATTATAACATCTTGGCCATGCTCAAGATGATTGGGTTTACAATGTAATCCAAATGTAAAATTTGAAGCAGGTGTTCCAAGCATGTTGCTTACACACTACATCTATCTACTTAAAAAAAATCCATTTATAACAAGTCAAGGAATTCTCTGACAGTTCTGTATCATAGCTAGATTCCTTCATATAGGTTATGATTTGGCGCTCACTATTCCATATTTTTATACTTCTTGGTATAGTTGTCAAAGAAAAGTACTTGCATGGGTCTTTAGATATAGGTTTAAAGCTTCATGAATTGAACCCCATGGATTGATTTCACAAAGAGTCGGCTATTCCATGTGAATTCCATACCCTATGGAAGATATGACCTTAATCTCCTACACAGGGGGTGTAGATTTCAAATGGGGTTACCTGAGTGGGTGAATCCATTTGAAATCTACACCCCCTGTGTGGGAGAATAAGGTCATGTCTTCCATAAGGGTGTAAGGATTTCAACTGGAATAGCCCAACAAGTCCTAAACCTATCATAACACACCTTAAAAATTAGATGTTTTAAGAATTAAAATACGCTGGCGAAGTACCATAGCAATAGGTGAAAACAATTTTTGAGTACACCGCACTGCACTGACACGGTACCTCTGCATTGAACCATATCATGCTGATCACTTGCACCTGTAAGATTAGTATCTTTGAAAAGACCAGTATTCGCTACTTGCACGGTTCCGCCATTATGCACTATGTGCGGGGAGAGCCTCGAACTGGCAGCATACATGAATGGGAATTGAACTAGTCATAACGTTCTGTGTAAGGTTATATAATTCTTCCTTTCATGTATGCTGCCAGTTCGAGGCTCTCCCCGCACATAGTGCATAATGGCGGAACCGTGCAAGTAGCGAATTGTATTCAATCTATGTTGCAGATATACACAGGTGATTAGTTCAACCTGCTTGTAGTGCAGTGCGATATGTTCAAAATTGTTTTCACCTATTGCTATAGTAGTTAATCCGATTTATTACGTACCTTCGCCAGCGTATAGGTTATAAAGGACTAGTGTCACAACCTTTAATAAATTTGATTCGTATGCATAACCTAGAAGTTTGACAGCTGCATACAGCTCATATTGTGTATTCTTCCCTTTAAAAGGGAATACAATGTATTATGAAATGTTTGATTTTTGTCCACCTATTTTTTTGATCCTTTGAACCTCTGAAACCAAAAACTTGTTTCTGTTTGTATATGTGTGCTCATTAATATATCATAGTGTTTTTATAATCTCAAGTTTTCCCTTTAATCATTTGTAAGCTATGAATATATTGTTCCTATATAATATAATAAAACTTATGCATAACATGTTCACTAAAGAAGAGTTATGGTGTGATTTATTGTTTACATATTGAGGATTTCAACAGGTTGCTTTGGGACAAAGTTGATAAACTTATCTGACAGCGGACTGGTTCAAAGACTTGGTATAGAGAATACGAAAAAGTATGTTACTAATTTCTTGCCATTTTTACCCTTCTATGTTGTCTAACTAGACAACAACAACAAAAATTTATAAAGCGCCAATATACAAAAAGTCAATTGTTCAAAGGCGCTGAAAGGCAGACACAAGAAATCAAGTCTGATAGGCTTGTTGGAACAGATGGCATTTTAGCAGCTTTTTGAAAATGCCAACAGTCTGAGCATTCTTAATATGGATGGGGAGTTTGTTCCACTCTTTTGGTCCAAAGCATGAAAAAGATCTGTCTGTGAATGACATACTACGGGTTCTGAGGAGATGATGTTGATGACCGCAGTTGTCGACACTGGCCAGTGTATAGTTAGATATTTTTGTGTGCAGTTTTCTGTTATGAGAAATGCAACAGCAAATCTGACATCATCTGGCATAATTGTGGTAAAACATAATCTGACATAATTGCGGTAACACTTGCTGTAGCAAGAATATCTGGAACATAAAAACCTGTCATCAAAGCTAATCATTTGAGCAGAAACTTGCACCACAAGAATGGAAAATACGGTGTATCATTTGTGCAAGAGAATACCAAAGAAATCCCAACTCTAAGCCTAACCCTTACCCTAATTCCTAACCCTAATCTTAACCCTAACCCTAACTCTAATCCTATTAGGATAAACCGAAAATACAGTGTTTGTTACCTCTGAATGTTTCAATATGCTCACACAAGTTGCCAAGTTGAGGAATATTTTGGAATTCCAGCCAAATTCAGAAGTTTAAATTTATCCATAAAATTGTCTAGGTCAAATTCAACTGGATATTATCAATATTTACCTTGAACATAAAACTAGCTAAAAATTTCCAGCTGGATTGTTCATAAGGTGCAACTGGAATTGAAATCCTCCACAGGGCATGGGTGAATTTTTAATCAATGTAGTAGTCCAATTCTGAACCGGTTTCCCAGGCTTTAGCTTCCTCATACTTCAATTGTCTGCGCTGCACAGAATACTGTACGAAATATGCATATGATGACGCTGTACGAAGGGTGATTGATATGTTAGCGGCCTAAGGTAGAAAATGAGCTATACAGTTGTGACGGATATTCTGTGCAGCCAAGTTTAACCTATTCAATGTGTAATCTATCTTGGGTCACAATCAATCACCCCTTGTAGCCAAAGAAAGGTAATTTATACTAAATTGCAAACTATACTGTGATCAGACTTTTTACCAATACGCCGAAAAGTAGACCCACATCAGGAGTGCTATAGTTGACCTGTCTGCTCTATATTTTGAGAGTTAAAGAAAGTAGACAAATTATAGGACTTGAATTAATAATTTGTGATGCTTCTGGCAAGATGTCACAAGACAATTCTCAAAATAAAATATATTGATATTAATCTGCAATGTTATATGGCCCACCAATTACGAGCTGATCAAAGTATAAACAAATAACACCTATAGGCTATTTCTGTATATGAGGTATTTTATTTCTTTATGCACCACATATTATTTTGATACAAATGCTGGTTTCAAAAATACACAAGAACTTTAAATATTGGTCCATCTCAGATGGTCACAGTAAAGGAGGGAATGTATCACACACTGAACACATCTACCAGCAACATAAGACCCAAGTAATAATAAATTGTTTGATTGTGCTTCATCCCTAGTTCTCCAGCTGACCCCAATTTTTTAATTTTTTTTTACTTTTACCTTGCTAAATAAATTGAACACAACATTTTAGGGCATATACCAAAATGTTCTTGTGACATACTTTATAATGGCTAAGTAACCCTGACACATTTTTCTTCATCAATCAGACAGATGGAAAGATATTGTGCAGATCATATATATTAATTTTTGAGTAATTCCTATTGATTTCATGATGAGAAATAAAACAATTCAATCAAAATTGACCTTTTCGGTAAATCCCATAAGCCTTTGCGGGTAGATTTGTGACATCGTTACTGCACACTTCGTGGCTTTGAAATGTGCAGTACAGATATTCACTAAATGATGAGCACATCGGCGTGACGTCTAATGTCGATATCTGAGGTCTAAGGGTTAGTTGAAGAGAATTCCAACAAACTGACCCTATCTTCCACAAGGTGGTTGAGTACAACCAAACAATTATTTCTTTTGGCCTAAATTCATATGAAAGACTTTCTTTCCTTAAACGTTTTGATAACCAACCCCTGATTTTATCAGTGGTTGTGTTTTGTTTCCTCTCTACCTCAACTACACATTTTACCCAATTTATACAATTTATACTTTTTCCTTATCCAGAAATAATAATAATAATAATAACACTTTATAAAGCGCTTTACAAAGCATATCTCAAAGCAATATACAGGCAATCCAGCTGACTGAAGGAGGACACACAACATGATCAAGAACAGTGTGCAAAACATGCCAAATCTGTCTGCAGTCAGTCGGCTCTATATCAGAAATATGATAAATCAAGCTTAAAGGAAGTGTGCGACAATCAGAACATTATGTCTTATATGTTAGAAAAATAATTATCAAGCTCGAATCACATGGTTTTATTTAAAACAAACTCATATTAACCAATAAAAACAGCCATCTCTCAACAAGCGATATTCAAAATTCCACCACCGAAATATTCTACAGCATTGACATCATGGTTATTTGTGGTCATTTGTCATCAGGCAGTCAGGCTTCATTGAATTATTGGGATGTCATTGCTCTATACAATTTCGGCGAGGGAGTTTTGAATATCGCATGTTGAGAGATGGCTGTTTTTATTTGTTTTTATCTGATTCGTGCTTGATAATTATTTTTCTAACATATAAGACATAATGTTGTGATTGCCATACACTTCCTTTAAATTATGAAAACAATAATAATATAGCAAAATAGGAAAGTAATAAAACCACAGAAATAGCCATTATTTTCACTGGAACCCTGTGGCTTTAAAGTTTCACTTTGCATGTGAAACAATTGCAATTAATTTTTTTTTAAATTCAAAAGTAAACATTAAATACATGTTGATTGATATCAGCATTGTGCAATGTCAAAATATTTATAAATATGATAAACTTAGAATAAATGATTATAAAGTTTGTCAATATTAACCTTTTTGCTCTATACAATAAAATATTTCAGCATAATTATAATGCTTTTATGTTTTTGTATTTATGCCTCCACCACGAGGCACACTGTTTTTGCAATATCTGAGCTTCCGAGCTTACGTCCGGATGCTGTATCTTGGGCATGGATGGGCGGATTGACTTCAGATTTTCAGGATAGGTGGGTCATGGTCCTGAAATTCACTTTGGCCCCCATCCCCCCCCTAAAAAAATGCCTGGCACTGCCACTGGCTATGAAGTGCTAGCCCAAGAATATACACAATTCATAAAAAATATATAAAACAATTTCCACCAATAGTCTATGAACCTTGGAATGTTGCATCAAGTTATGAAACCCTGATGTAATAGGGAATGCACCAAAGACCAATGAAGCCCTATGAACGAAAGGAAGGGGGGTTAAAATTTCAATATTTGTCTGCAACGCTCTAAAAAAATATAAATATTATTTTGGCCAACTTCCTGGGAAGGAAGGATCAGCCTTGAAACAGAACTAGTCAAGTTTATAGGGTTTCATTGATTGTATGTTTTGTTCCCTTAATAAAGAAGTTTTACCCAAGAGCCTTGTATCATCTATTGTGATCTGTGAGTTTTACCCATTCTTAACTTTTGGTGAAAAAATCTTGAACAACACAAACTTGATTATAACAACTCCAAGAGACACAAGGCCATACTTGCATGCTCCTAGAACATAAAATACATAGAGGTTGTCGCGTGGCAAAGCAATGCTTTCAATGCCCTGTGCATACACCAAACACAGAACAGCAGTAGCAAGCTTTAGTGGGTATTGTCCAACTCGGTCTTGAACAGTCAAAGGTAGAGCCTCTGCCAAACCTATGAAAGCTAGTGCCCCCACGTCCCGAGCTACAGCGTAGAACAACATCGTGTCCAGATTCAGCCATGTTTTTTCAGCACACCATTGCATGGCTAACTTTAATGACCACATGGGATCAAAGTTCAATCCACATAGGAATGCGTACTGACCGTAGATGCTCAGAAAGAAGAAAGCGGAGAAGAAAATGTATCTTCCAAACGAGAGCGATTCCAGACGGAGACGGACAAAGATTTCACCCAAGACTATACCTGTAAGATATAAGAGTAAAAATAAGTAGTGAGTGAGTCTCATTAGCAGAGATGCCAGTCAGTGTTGCATATATGTCAAAACATTTCCTGAACAATGTACTTTTCCTATACATTTGTACAGGATCATGATTTCCTGAAGACTGGCAACACTGCATCAGTCTTAAATTTAGAATCATTATAAATAATAATAAATAAATTTTGGATTTATAAAGCGCCTTTCTCCAGTTCTTAGAGGACTCAAAGCGCTGTAATTTCGCTGCAATGGTGAATCATCACAATCAGATCGCATCAACTAGGTTGCTGCCGAGCAGCGCACACCTATCCGCATTTAGATTGTAACATCCACCAATTATCTGTGCAGCTCCCCAAATTCCATTGGGTGAAGGAAGTTTTTGATAACCAAACAACTAATCACCGATTTTTGCAATACAGGAGGAAACCGGAGATCCAGGAGAAAACCTGCGAGAGCGAGCATGGAATCGGGATAAACCAAGTGCACATGAGTCCTTGGGCCGCACCGGGGCTTGAACCCGGGACCTCAGTGGTGCAAAGCGAGGGAATTACTGCTGCGCTAACTCGCCCTCCCCTCATTAAGTGCCACTCTTAAAATCCTCTGTGCCACTCTTGTGTAAAAATCCTCTGAATAAATTCAACATTTTTGCTTCACAAATTTTTGAGTGGGCAGTACGTCAAAATACACAAGCGGAGAAAATGGTGAAGATTTAAATATGTGCATAACTGAACATTACCAATCCAGCACACTTCAAAAACCTATTGTACTGTCACTTGCTATGTTTATGATATGACCACATCATATGAGTTTGAACCTGCAACCTCCCGCACCATATGCCTTTAAATTTGTTGGCATTTTTGTTGTTGACCATTAATGGATCTCTCAAAGTCCCTTTAAAATGGTGGTCATTATATTTTGTACACAAGTGTGTTAAATAATTGTTTCAAAGTATACTCACCTGTGGCAGCTCCAAGAACGACCTGATGAGGGAAATGAGTAGCAATATATACTCTAGAAATACATACTCCTGTTGTCATGAAAACAAGGAGTAACCATGGTAACCGTCCAATGAACCTCTCTCTGTCCCGAATATCATTGGCTTGACTGTGGTTACGTAACTGGATATGACTAGCCAACTCTGACATCATAACAAAGAAGACGGCAGTAGTGACCATGGCATGTCCAGACGGACTACCTGTAATTGAAAATTACACAAAGTTTAATAGTATTTGCCGATGATTGATTCAAACATTTGAAAATGCATTATGAATCACTCTGAATTAGAGTGGGTGGCTTAGATAGAGATTGATTTGCAATTATTTGTATAAAATTGTTTGTCCTAAATTTGACCTTACAAGACATGCAAATAAGAATATTGCTACGGTCTTGGTCTTTAGTCTATCAACTTGTGAGTTTGAGAAAATATTCACTAGCTATATAATGATGTTTACTTGAATCACTTGCAAAATACAAAAGTAACAACACCTGCTGCAGGCATTCACTTTGCATGTTGTCAGTTTTAAAACTGGACCTTCGTCCGATCAAATGCTTGTAACTTTACCTCTTGAAATCACATTGGATTCAATGGGGTGTCATAATGTGCTGGATAAGATAGTGCATCTATCAAATAAATGTAATATGGTTTAGTTTTAAAACTAGGATTTTTCTTTCAGGTGTAAGGATACTCTTTTGGCGCAGTATAGATAGTAGCAACATTTGTACATATTTAAGGTGAGTCGGAGGGAAGCATGTGAGGTCAGTGTATCCTACCTTAGTTTAAGACAATTTAAATAAAAGATCACAGGATAAAGTTCACAACAAATTCTGTTCCTCTTAAAACAAAGAATAAACCCATTACAGTGATGTCTGACCATGAACAAGTTCTTCCATTTTGGACTCTTTAATTAAATAATCCTTGCCATAATAATATGGATCAAATCCAAAAATGTAAAACTCAATTTTTGTACAAGACCATACTTTTATTGATACAAATTTAAAGCGAATTTTAATTGTGAGGTTAGTGCAAGAACATTGCATTTTTGTCATTTTCACTGAATGGGACTTAAAGGCCCATTCGCCCATTCAGTGATTTGCTCATCCGGACGATCATAAAAAATCATCAAAATTCAGATTTTGGTACCTTTGTAATTGGCATAGATGTGCTAACATAGCCTGCTAGTGGTTCTGTCGAAAGTCGTGTATTTTAGACAAAGTAAAGCATTTGCATGATTCTGGACTTTTGATACTGACAGTACAAAAAGTCCGACTCGAGATCGAAAGAAGCTCACTCTCCACGCACTAACACGCTGCTATGTATTGTTTCTACTACTTATTACATCAGTAGCTACTATTTTAAACAAAATACACAATTTTAACTGTTTTTCATATTTGAATTGACCGTTAGTTTGCCTCGGTGACCTTTAATTGCTTATTTTGTTTTCTACTACAAAATTAAGCGTCTGTTTTAAATCAATTTAGACTCTACTTCCCCGTGTTAGAAACACTGGACTAGGAAGTTTTTCCAGTCGATTGGAAAGACTGTACTAAAAAAATCTCGATTTTCTCGAAGTCGATCTGAGTTGAAGTAGAAAACCTTTCTAAAACTTCTGTTTTTGACTAATTTGTCGATGTATTCAGGGGAAAAGTGGTTTAATGAAATTCTGTAGACTTATTCTTTATTTCTAAGCAACTCTGACAAATTTCCATTTTTTTTTAATGTTCCTGTGAAATCACTGAAAGGGCCTTTAAATTGCTTTTCAGATTGGTGAAATAGCTCAAAATGTGTGCTTTAACCTGTATTTTTCATTAATAACTCAATTTAAGGGTATACTACACCCCTGGCAAATTAAACCCCTTTAAACAAAATATTAGTTCAACATTTTTGCACTGATCCATCAAATTGGCTCTGAATTGGTCACCACTGTAATTCATGTGGATGTAAATTTATTTGAGGCACAAAAATAATGAAATTGAGTGCAAAGTAAAAAGTATCTCATAGCCCTGGGAGTCACCAGTGCCTTCAATTTACCTGGTCCTGTTTCACATGTGAGTTCAAATTGGTCAACCTCAGGTCTATCTTCAGCTGTATAGAACTTTGTCTCATGAACCCACCAGTATGGACGATCACCATGAAGCAACCTGTACAAAATATCAAGAGGCAAATTATGGAATTTCAAAAATGTTAAGTTTACGGCATAAATGAATGTCCAATCTTGGCCTTTTGAGATAGCAGTTTTCAAAATATACTGTAGAAAAAGAATGGAGCCAGTTATGTAAAATGTAGTTTTTCATTGGAAATGAAACTGTTTTGACAGGTCTTTTGTCTACCTCTCTGTTTGGTTTGTAAACAGAACCGCCGAATATGAAAGTAACAAAGTTAGTGGGTATCACCTCATAATATAGGTATGAAAGGTGAATTCAAATTTACCATCAAACCGCATCATTTTATATATCAAATTAAAGCCCTTGAGTAAAGGCCAAAACTAAAAACCGTTTTGTCATAGCACTTTCTGTAGCAAAGTTACATCTTATTAAAGGTTGACTTTCATCAAAAACATTATTCAGCCAACATTTAATGCATCAAATAAAAAAACAAAACAGCAGTCTCATGACAGAGCAGCTTTTCTATGAGGAACTGCTATCAAAATACAGGTCAAAATCCCTCTAAAATTCCATGTGCGATTATCTTATCACAAAAATAAATCATATATTTGGGTCAAGTGAAGTATAGACAACATATTTATGTAGGTTTCCTTGAAAAATCTTTTCTTTTGATTTTCTATGTAAAAAATGTATTGTGTTTAGGCCAATATGACTGACTAGCAAATTGTGTTAACTATTAAAGGTTTGCCTTTCAGTTAGTTCACCACGTAAACTTATGGCTCAAAATTCGGACCGCTCGCCAATAAGTTTACTGCTTTCTACGATCCCTGATTCCCGGTCGCTTATTTTCGCTGTGTCACGTCACATGCATGACGCTGGTGGGTACCAACCAAACTTCAGAAAAAAAAAAAACCTCGATCGCCGATAACGATGTGATATGGGACTTACATAGGATTACACAGAGATATTTTGCCAAAATTTGACCATTTCCATTTAGCTTGGCCCTACTTTGTCTGGCGCTTATATGAAAAAGGACAGTCTTAAGTAAGTAAATGTACAATGATTTTGATGTTTTGATGTTTTGGGAGACTGGGAGGATCAGAACCAAAAGATGATGGAGCCTATTCTTGACTGTGTAATATTCCTTCACCACATTATCGTACGGTAAGAGGCTTATACGATGGACAGATAGTATCAGTTTGTGAATGAGGACATCGTATAAGTTCCTTGTACTACCTTTCAGTGTTTCTTTACTTTTTTAGGGTTTTTTATTCTTACATGTTATTTAGCTGCCTTGTGGAAGTACAGTGTTATAACCCTAACCCGAACCCTAACCAGTGCAGAAGGCAGCTATTACATGTAAAAATAAAAAACCCTAAAGTAAAGGAATGCCTGCCTGCCTTTCATACCTACATAATACAAGTCCCCTCTGTAAAACTACTAAAAACTAGTTTCACAGACACAGTAAAAAAGGATTTCAACAAGCGGCCCAACCCAGGTATTCTATTTTCTATGACCTACCATTTCATTATTGCATTACACCATTCTGCTGCAATGGCTACCCATATCACTTTCAATCCCACAGCGCGACTTAAACAGAAAGCTACGGGGAAATACCACAGAAAAGAATTGCGTGGATCGCTGGCACGAGACAGGAACAACATCACTTTATCCCAGTGATAAAATGACACTTGTAAATGCTGCAACACACCAAGCTCTGCCGCCTGAAAAGCATCCATACTTCCAACTAATAACTTAGGATAATTTGGATACAATTGATTGGCGAATTTGAGTAATTTAGAGGAATTTATCAACCTAATTTTTTCACAGAATCAAAATTAAGCGGACGTGTACTTGACTATCGGCAGCTGTCTTCTTGTGTTAGTCTCTTTTGAAGACTAAAGAAATCACACGAAAAAACAAAGACTGTGTACAAGACCAGCTAGAGAAAGCTTGTGGGAAGAACTTTTATACAGGGTGATCTGAACTTTCACTATAATAAGAAACATACATTATTTTATTCATCAAAACTTTAATAAAAAAATAATAATAAAGAATTGTCTCTTTTTTTACTTAAAATTGTACATACTTTTAAATAAAAGCTCTAAAATGCTTAGGAAAATAGTACGGAAACGCTTAAATATGCAAATTTTCCTGCTCGCTGGCTCGCTGCGCTTGCAACATGTAGGCCTATATGTAAATTGGGATCCCAAAAAATTGGCATGCGCATGCACAAGGGGGGTGGGCAAAGAATTTTTGGCAGGCCAAGAGGGGGGGGGGGGCGATTTTTGGTGGGCCGAGAAAGGGGGGGGGGCAAGCAAATTTTGGCGAGCTGTTTGGAAATTTTACCACCCCACACAGTGTCATCGCCCCCGCGATATCTTCATGGCAGAAATCGCCATGGTAGGTTGAATCCACCGCCATGCATGGCCATTTTGTATCGACCTGTTTAATAGTTTTGAGTCGCATAATGGGCCGAAGGACATCTGACTAAGGCTACTGACAAAAGCCCCGATTAGCTCGGTGACTGACCTTGCTAGTGTCGGGGCTAGTGTGTGAGTCGAGCATTGACGCCATAGGTCATATGCCTTTAGACTACCTTCACGATTGGCCTATACACTGCGCTATATAATTCGGCACATATGAATCAGAATTATAGTCAGTTTTTGACTCAAGACGCAAGCTATACTCTCTCAAGACGCAAGCTAACGACTATCATATCTGTTCAAAATATATATTCAAGTGCAAGGAACCACATCTGGTTTCTTTATACGAAATCATTTACGGGAGATATTCATCATTTTCTACCCCGGTATCCAAAGGTTTTCTTCTCATGTCAAACTTGTGCATAGCAAATTCATGTGTATCGATCCTGGGTATTTATTTTAGTATCTCTGCTGACAAAGTAATTATTAGCCAGGCGATGTCGGTGTGCCCCATCCAGGGGGCTCATAATTATTGCACAGCCCTTATTTAATTATAGGTTATACACACTTCAAGATCCTATCCATTATTAAAGTGCCCTCTCCTTGGGCCTTTTGAAAAGTTGATCTGGGATATTGTGGTAGAAATTGAACACGTAATTGTTTTGGTCGTTTCTCAAAATAATTTTCCTTTTAACATCAGTGTCTTTAGCTAGCCACCCATCTGGCCATCATTTTAGACGGGAAGTGGGGACGGGCAAAATTATGCCTTTGACAGATGCTGCATTATAATTGTAGGTAGGCCTATTAGACAAAGGCTGTTGACCTTTTTAGTAGACTAGCTTTGCAAAACAAGGCCATAAGCAAGACATATTTGAACTCTTTGAACCCCAATGAATGGGCTGTAGAGGTAAAATGTTTTAAAGGTCAAATTAAGACAGGCATTTTCATTTAAATGACGGGCAAACCTCAATTTCAAGCTAGGACCCTGCTTTACATAGACAACATTTTCATTTTACTTGACTTTTTGTCGAGTACTGTATTTAGAAACTTGGAAGGTTTAAATTTTTTATATAAAATCGGATACACCCTATATTTTAACCAAAGTCAACAGATGATGGCGCTATAACACATGAGTGCCCTGGAAAGTGGCGCATGGTAAACACTGTCACTCTGTGCATAGCAACGCTTCCGGGTTGATGGTTACATGCCCCACAATAACAATAAACTTCTTTTATCTTGATTGATTAATATGTAAACTCAGCATGGCTAAATAAAATATACACAGACGGTCCACGGAAAGGAGAAATTACATTCAGAAGCATGGCAGGGAGAGGAAGCATTGAAGGAGGGCCACTAAAACTAGAACACGATGGTGAGTTTACTTTTTATTTTTAAGCTTGTAAACTTGTAAGCTTATTGCTTTGCCTTTTACTGGTGGTGCTAACATGGCTAAAGAACTTGTAAACTCGGTATTTGTTATTAATGCTTACATTATAAACATGTTTATGTTAAAAGTTTAGACATCAAAAAAGACCACGACCACGTGATAGTTTCTTTAGGGGACTATAAACTTGAATTACTTGATAATTATCCCCTACTTTTTGCCATATGGGAAAAAATGTAATGGGCACTTTTGGAAGTTTACATTTAAGAAAAAAAAAACTCTTTTACCCATTTTAAAATAGCCATCTCAAATTGTGTCGCAATCAGTAAAAGCAATGGAAATTCAGAAGTAAAACAAACTCATCCCAGATGAAACATCTGTTGGAGTGGAGAACGTGGAAGCTCTTTTCAAGCATGCAAGATGACCAGCTCAAAGATAAGAACAGTAAGTCTAAGAGGAAACAGCTTCAAGTTGCAAAAACGTCATGAGATCTTCAAATCTTCAAATGAGAGTGGTGATCACTAGGAATAAACAGTGTGGTGAATGCCCTGAAGTTAATTAATTTAAATGGTGTTGATGCCTCTCTGACTGTTCCCGAGAACCACCAACCCTATATTTCTAAGTCTTCGGCAGATAGGTCAAAAGGCCAGTGGTTAATGGATAATATACAATGTCTGAATCTGAAGAATATTCTCAACGCTTCTCATTCGAAGCCAACCGAGAAGATATGGTTGGTGTGCGCAGGAATATAATTAGTCCACGTCTTTTCGCTGGCTGATGTAGCTAGCCATGCAGGGTTTCCTTGAATATATTTGTATCCTTTATGACATTATGTTTACTATGTGCTCTGGTAGACTGTTCCAATTGTTTATGGTGTTTTGGGAAGAATGAAAATTAAGTTGGTTCTACCACTTAGTTTCTTTAATGATTTATTATGGTTGAGTCGGGATGAGCTGCGCGTCTGGACCGACTGCAAGAATGTTCGCGCTGGAATGGCCACCTGATTGCTGTTGATTTTATGTAGCATGGTGAGTCTAGATGTTTCCTGTCTCTCCTTGAGTGGTACCCATTGCTTGTCCACCTGTAAATCTTTGAAAACAAAGCGTGCCCCTCTTCGTTGGATGGATTCAATTTGGTCTACCAGATTCTTAGTTTAGGGATCCCACACCGTGGAGCAGTACTCCACGTGTGGGCGTACCAGGGTCTTGAAAGCTGTGGCTCTAAGGTCACGTGGGCAAGAATGGAGATTTCTCCTCACAAATCCAAGGACCCTACTACATGTAGCTCTAGCAGTGATCTTGTTGATGTGATTCGACAACCTGAGGTCACTAGAGATCTCAATTGTCAATACCCAAGTAATTATGTGAAGATGTTTCTTGAAATGTTGCATTGCCCAGTGTGTATTTATGTTGTTTACGTTGTCTTGCACGGGATATTTTCAAGGTGTAGCATTTGTCTGTATTGAATGTCATCTGTAGGTGGTTGGGGTGGTCCTGTCGCCTTTTTTATAAATGGGAGTAATGTTCGCAGTCAGCCAGTCGTCAGGTAAGCATCCGGTGATAATGGATTGGTTAAAAATAAGAGTCAGCGCAGGGGCAAGTTCACTTGCAGCCAATTTCAGGATTTTACCTGGAAGATTGTCTGGGCCTGAAGCCTTGTTCTCCTTTAAGCCCTGTAGAAGCTTGGCTACTCCTTCAGTCGTCACATTGATCTCAGGACACGATGTCATAAGGTAGTCAGCTAGTGGCAGGATTTGATGTGGATAATACCATTCAAATCACTGAGCAATCCTGGTGGGGAAAGAACCGGAATGTGTGTGTGTGCTATTTATAGTAACTGATCTGCTGTGAGACTGTCTGGTAGGAAGAGTTACAGGGGCAGTAGGCTTTCGACCAGGATGGCGAGGTACATCCATTGAATGTGTGAGTTTCTGCTGTTGACATTGGGACGGCCTTATATACCGGCTCCATACATTTGATGTATGTACCGGTGAGGTGACCCAGGCAGGCTTTCTGGAACACAGATGAGGGTAGGCCTACATAACACAAAATAGCTTTCCATAGACTTTACGTGCATAGGCCATAAGTCGAGTTACGTCTTACTTTGAAATATATATTTGATATCATCTTAATCAGAACAAAATTATGCATAACATATCTGAAAATGACGCAACATTTTAGGTCTACTTTTTGAGAAAAATAGCGTTATAAAAAAGGCCAGATTTTCCTGTGTTTGCATCCAACTGCTGACCGCGTTTTGACCTTGTGTGTTCATGAGCTCATCATCGTAAACATCACTCAAATTTTCACGTTTTCTGTTCAAATTTAGTAGAGATCACATTCACAAGTTCTAGCAAAACACGATTTTCAACATTAAAATTGTTAATATTGTACCGATTTTGCACAATTTTTATGAAAAGTTGGGACTATAGGCGTGATAAACTTTTGCCGGAAACTGCTTCACAGGCGGATTTAGTGGTACGAACCCATGATCTGATGTTTTTTCTCATGGTGATAAGGGTTTGCCAGTCTAAGTCCTGCAACGTACATCTTGGGGACACTTCTCTGTTGTTTGTATTATTTTAGTTCGGTACTGTAACAGTTGCGACCCCATTATTTTAGGGTATGGCAAGACAACGATTACACTGGGTTTCAGAGAAGAACGGCAGTCCCTTGCTCACATTGACGCACCCGCCCCATTAATGAGCGACTTATACAGAGCTTTGTGTTCCCTTTGAGGGCACTGATCTGCGCCGAGCAATGTTTTGGCCAATCAGATTATCGGTCTGTTACTATGATTGTCAGACGATTGCAATATTCAGCCAATCAGAACACCACTTCCGTGTTTACGCTCAGCACACTCTCAAAATGTAAACAACTGCCGTTCTTCTTTGACAAAAATGTTGTAATACACTGCATAACTAGAGACGGAAACATATGACAAACTAGCATGAGACATAAAGAAGCTACATAACTTTGAAAAAGTTTTATTATATTTATACTAAAAAAAAACTTCCAAGACTGAAAAGCAGATAGGCAGGTTATTGAACATGTTCAGTTTTAACCTGTATGACACAATAGTAGATAACAAAACAAAAATTCTCATATTTTATTGTTTCAAATGGTTTCTGGAAGTTTGGGTTTTTATGTGACATTTTTTCATTTTTTTAAATTAAAAAATGTTTTGTTTTTCCTACAAATGACATTCAACATTTACTAAAATCCTGTTTTTGGTAAAATTTGGTGAAATTGATTATTTTTTCTGAATGATAAAAATTGCTGTTTAATACCAGCAACTACCAGCGCATATGTTAATTGTCAATGCTAGCCATTCCATTGAACATGACTTGTACATATCATGTACTGTGTTATGAACATCGCGCATGCATTCGACTTATACATCTTGTTCAGGCCTTTGATTAAAAAATCTTGGATTTTGACAAAACTACAACTCTATATTCTTCATTTTTGCAGGGTATGTTAGTTTAGTTTGTTATCTCCATGCAACAGACTCTTCTAGCTTGTTATCTCATTTACCAAATCTGTATTAATGTTATGGCAACAAATTACTCTAATGAGGTTGTCCATCACTTTTGATTATTATGTAGCATTGGTGTAATCAATACTCTATTCTGAAGAGAGGAAATGCCAGATGCAAAATATCCAGGTTCAATCATTGATTCATTTCTTATTTAAAGATCATGATCGAGAAGGCCTTGATCTTATTTTGGGACCCAGGGGGCCTCTCAAGTTTCACAGTGTACACATTCGTAACCACAGAGATTTTCAAAACGTATCCAAAACAGAATTTTGCCCTTTTGGGCAAAATACACCCCTTATAAACAGGAATTTAGTGCGGTTTTGCAACAAATTTTACCCCCTAAACAGGATTGTTCCTCAAAGATACCCCTTAGCAAGATTTTATCTTAAAGGTACCACCCTATTAACAGGTTTTTGATAAAATAAACCCAAGTACATGTTTTTGTTTATAATTTTCTAATATTTATGTTTGGGTGATGCACACCTCAAGTCTTTGATTTGTCAGTACCTGGTTTGTGTACATGTACAAGGTTTTGGCCTGCCACAGAAACACGCTTTGTGAAATAGCAGAAAAAATGACCCCTAAACGCACCAACTAGAAGTAAAATATAATCCTTTTTCTTGAAAACAGGCATTTTGACCCCTAAACAGGAGTCGTGCAATTTGCATTTTTCTCTGATGTGTACATTTTGAGTGGCCCATGGGTTTTGGGATCCAGCTATGGGTATAAATAATGTTTATATGGCAACAAATGACTCTAGATATTCACTCTATTATGAAGAAAGGAAACTGCAAAATTTCCTGCTACATTCAATCATTGACTTCAAAGATGTCAGAACACCTTGAGTAGAATCCAGTTATGGAGATAATTGCTTTCATTTCCGTAAGTTCAGGTGGTGTGCAAGTATGGTTTTATTTTTCACAATAGTAATTTTCATAGTTGGTTCTGTACCTCTATGCACTAATTTTATTTTGCAGACTTCATTTGGGGTGTAATGGTTGTGTATATATACTGTACACATGATTGTGCGGCTTAAATGTACAATG